>NW_028280910.1:1587500-1745000 GCF_059751285.1 Brachycentrus maculatus
TTCGTCGAGAATGCTTCTTGTTTTTCGACACCCAAGTGGTGCATAGGGCACTTCATAGAACAGTTTTTTTTTATTGCATTGGAGTTACTACATTACCGAAAGCAAACCCGTCGATATCAAACAGCAATGTCACTTCACGACGAGTGTCTGATATATATAATTTATATTTGAAGCAATAACTTTGTGATTCTCCATTTTATTATGAGGATATAACTTTGTTTAAAAATCACTATATACTCTTATTTATAATGATTTTCAAACAAAGTTGTTTTTAATTATACAATAAATATAATTTTGTCTCATTTGTTTTGTTTATTTTATGTCAAATACATTTCTAAATTGTTTAAAAAAAAAAGGTGGTGGTTTTACAACTTGTATTTATTTAGATTGGCAGTGACAGGGATATTGAAAGCTTTTATATGTAAATTCACTGTAAAATCGGGAATAAATTTTGTTTCACATTTTCAATCAATTTCACAACGTAGTTTTAAAAAATGCTTTGCAAGAGAAGGTCTGTCAGGAAGCGTAGATGCTTCTGTATCAGATCTGAGAATGCGGTAGAACAGCTTTCAATATCTAAATACAGTGTTTTTTTAATAGATTTATATTATCCACTGACACTTCGTGATGGAATTGCATTTTTAATTTATTATTAGATTAAAACCAATATTTTTAGCTTTTCCACTTTTTTATGTAATGTAACGACTTCCGGTATTTTTATGTAATATAACGGTAATGTACCAGTCTGATGATGTCGGTAACGACGAAACCCGGTCGCTGGTCAAATAAAAAAGTGGAAAAGCTAAAAATATTGGTTTTAATCTAATAATAAATTAAATACAGTGTTCCTGTTTAACAAAAGTTTTTTTTTTAAATTAATTTTATACCATTTTTTATATAACGGACTTTCAGTTTTAACGGACAACCTCTCCCCTCTATTAGTTCGTTATATCGAGGTTTTACATACGTTTGTTTCTTTTATTCAATCTTCTTCTCCTTCATCTTCAAACCCTTATTTGCACCCAATGATGCTTAGGTCACTGCATCATATAAACGCAGTGTTATCTTGATTAACACATGAAGGAAAGGTGATCAGCCCTTCGCTTCAGGTAACAGTCCAAGGTTATATTGAATAAATATTACACTGAAAAATCACAAACATTTATTTGAACCCCCTTGGGAATCAAACCGGGGACCTCCAGCTGAGAATGCTGACCATTACACTACGGAGGCGGACAATTTATTCAATCAACAATTCAATTTTTTTACGTATTCGCGAGATGTTATTATGCAGATTTGTAAATAATATAATGTATAATTAACACATAAGGGTAATTTGCATATAAAACTAGAGTAATCAGCTCTTCTGATAAGCGAAATTTCTGCACAAGAGGCTGAATTATGAATTAAATTTCATTTAGTAATTAAGTGGATATAACAGAAATTTTAATTAAGTACCCACTGAATAAGCAATTTCGGTGAAACTTTAAATTGAATTTGAAATAGGCTTTGGTGTTAGGTGAAAGAAATATTTTTAACACAAAATTTTTGTTGTATCCAAATCCTTGTTCACAAATCTGGGTTTTCTTCACTTAGTAGTTAATTAACATTTTGACATCTCAACATAGATGAAGAAGAATACGGATATCTAGATATTTACAGGGGTAAAGACCTACTACTTATTACAGTTCCGACTCAAGTCTATAGTTCCTACTATAGGCTATAAGTTGACCTGAAGCGGGAATGGTTATTGCAAAACCGGTAAAACACGCCACGATATGTCGACTTACAATGATAGTGATCTCAGCGCTGACAATGTCGAGTTCAACATATCAAAACTCCCATATTGATTTAACAAACTCAAGTTAACCAATTTTGATGAACGATAAATAAATAGATTTATATTATCCACTGACACTTCGTGATAGAATTGCATTTTTAATATATTATTAGATTAAAACGAAAATTTTTAGCTTTTCCACTTTATTTTTATTTGACCAGCGACAGGTTTCGTCGTTACCGACATCATCAGACTGGTGTGAGGTTATACAAATTGTTATGTTATATATAAAACAAGGCAGGGGTTGATAACCATGATTTGATATAATTTTATTGAGAAATTAATTTAATTTGAGTGAATTTAAGTATTGTATGATATTAAAAATATTTTTTTTTAAAGTTTTTTGTTATTGAGTGCACGATTTTATATAAAGTTATACTAGATTTGCATTTTTTGTGAATGAATCTAAATTATGTAACGAAGTATCAGGAACTGCTGGTTGACGGCTCCTTCCACTACGCTGTGGTTGTCCGGGGGAAGTCCGAAGTTCTCTGAATTGTAAATTTCCCGGCAGTCATTTACTATCGTAAATCTTTTTCTTATAGATAAATAATGTTACTTTATATAGAGTTTGTTCTACTCGTTGGAAACGCTAAGTCATCAGTTACCCTGCTGATTCGACTGAGAACTCTAAAATGGCTAATTTTTTTGGGGATTTAAGGAATTTTGAAATATTTTAGAAAATTGATATAAGAATGTAGAAAAAATGAGAGAATAATTCAATTGATTACCTATAAAAATAGAGATTAATGTATAATATGCTTATTTTTATAAATGAAAATTTTATGATAAACTGCCTGAATATTTTAAGGATTAAGTAGTTTTAAATAAAAAAAATCATAAATAAAGTAATAGAAATAAGGAATAAATATGACTGCCATTAAAAAAACAAAATCGTTGAATTGAATAATATAAAAAGGCTTGAAAATGTATGATAAGATGCTTAAATGTATGAAGAATGAAAAGAGTTTAAAACAATTTAAAAGAAATGTTTTGTATACTGTAAAAAGATGTAAATATATATGACGTAAATTAAATGTAAGAAAACAGTTTGTATGAAATGTAATATAAACTAAATAAAAAAAAACACACACACACACTCGTACGTTCCAGTCATATTACCATACAACAAAGCTATCGATACTTTGAAAATACAAAAAATATCTCATTTCTATTTAGAATACCGCGCCAGTGCGGTGCTTTATGCACCATTTAAATGCGGATAAGCACCGGAAGAAGATTTATCACGCGCTTAATTACCGCGTGAGCTTATAGAGGCGTCCAAGTCAGCGGTTAGACGCAGCGCCGCGACGCCAAGTAAACAAAACCACCCGCCAGCGCATGCGCGAGCCCTCCATCGCGCACGCGCTACCAATGTCACACCGCGACCGTCTCTCGCCCAGCCAGCGTGCTAATTTCACAACAAACTAAACTAATAATAAATCCTCTCATATATATAGACCGGCCGGACGATAAAAAAAATATACGGCCACTTGCTCGTCCCGACGCACGCGGAAAGACGCCGAAACGAAATTAGACGCCGCGAGTGTAGGACATTTAACATGGAGAGATATTTTCTATGTTAAATTCTTCCGGTTTTACAACACCCCCCCTGTAAAAAAATAATTAAAAAGCATCAATTAATAACATCGAAGATTGTGTGATTCATTACAGTATCAATTTCCAATATTTAAAATAACCTAACATCAGTTTTAGTGAGTTATTTCAGAGGCTATTTTTCGTTTAAGGTTATGTTCCCGAATCCTATCTGTCACTGTCATGTGTAGAGTGCATTCGTATTTTTATATATTTTTATTTTCGACTGCAGTTGTTTATTTTTGATGTTGTGATAATTGTTGGAAAGTTTATCGAAATTTGTCAGTTTATTTGTTCAGTGTTTAAAGCTTGAATAGTAGGAAAGGAAATTGTTTGGTAAGTGTATTTTTTTATCTTATGATTATCATATTGAAAGATAAACAATGATAACCTCATAATCAATTTATTAAGGACATTCAATTCACACACATATATATTTATATATATATATATATATATATATATATATATATATATATATATATATATATATATATATATATATATATATATATATATATATATATATATATATATATATATATATATACATAAACATTTATATATATATATATATATATATATATATATATATATATATATATATATATATATATATATATATACGAGTATAAATTTCTCTATTACTTACTTAATCACTTAAGTGATTTTCAACTAAACCATAGGTGGGTCCGAAAATTCACATGCGAAAGAATGTGTCAATTAAAAGGATATACATATACATCTTTGATATACTCGTATACAATTTGAGTAGTGTGTTTGTCAAACATGGATAGAATGGTGGTTACACGTGTATAAAATGATAATTTAATCCAGCCTTTGTCAGGTCACAAATCTTGTAATTGCCCAGACTTATCAACTTACATATTCTTCTTTGTCTATTTTGAGAAATCAATAAAAAAATCTAACTGTTATAATGTAAAAAATATAATTTAACAAATATTTCTAACATAGGATATCGTATTATGTGATGAAAATCGTAGCCTAAAAGCTGTTTTCATGTCATTTTTTTATTTAAGTTATACTCAGTAAACAATTATAGTAGCTCTACATACGGTGTTTAAAAATGATGCGGAATGCATCGAAACACGTGTCACAATAGATTTTAAGAAATAGTGGCATTAACAAAGTAAAACTAAAAAAATGGATATATTTTTCCACAAAGTGACTGCCGAATCAATTAATGAAATTGTTTTTTACTGTTCAAATTATTACTTTAAGCGGAGGGTTGATCACCTTTCCTTTATGTGTAAACGATCAAGATAACACTGCGTTTATATGACGCAGTGCCCTATTCATCATTGGGGTGCGGATAAGGGTTTATTATTATTATTTATTTATTATTTTTAAGCCAATAAAAGTCTACTACGTTATCATACAATGAAGTTGTCATCTATAAACTATATAAATCAACATGTCTCAAAGCGAAAGCGTGAGAATGTGTTATAAAATATATCGCTCATTTCTTTCAAGAACGTCATAAATCAAAAATCGTCAATTTTCAGTTGTGCATGTTTTCAGATGCCCATAAAATATAGTATATCCCAGCAAAAGAGGCATATTTTTAACTTAATATTTAATAGATTTATATTATCCACTGACACTTCGTGATGGAATTGCATTATTTTTATTTATTATTAGATTAAAACCAATATTTTTAGCTTTTCCACTTTTTTATTTGACCAGCGACCGGGTTTCGTCGTTACCGACATCATCAGACTGGTGACCAGACCAGTGAACAGACCAGTCTGATGATGTCGGTAACGACGAAACCCGGTCACTGGTCAAATAAAAAAGTGGAAAAGCTAAAAATATTGGTTTTAATCTAATAATAAATTAACTTAATATTTACCCGCCACAGGGCAGAAAGTGTTGTTTTTGCATTTTGAAGAAAAGGTATTGTTTAATTTTTTTTTTAAATATAATAAATATTTTTCAAATGGCTATAAAACCTTCAGGTTTTACCTAAAAAATCTGTTGCACAGTAAAATGTGAAATAAGTGGCTTGATATTTATTTTTAATACATTGTGTTATATTTTTAAACTTTAAAAACTTTCTCCTGAAAAATTAAGTTTTTTGATTTATGACGTTGTTGGAAGGAGTGAGCGATATGTATATATATATATATATATATATATATATATATATATATATATATATATATATATATATATATATATATATATATATATATATATATATATATATATATATATATATATATATATATATATATATGTAAATATACTTAAACATATATTTAAAAAAATATATTTTACTTCCTTTCTTAACATTAAGAGGAAGTGAATTATTGGCATCGCCTCGATTGGAGGCTGGCGAAATTGTTTTAAAAAAAATGAGGCGAATGAACTTTTGTCGCTTACTTGGTATTCAGACGGGCCAAACCAGATTGCATTTAACCCTTTTCGTTCGAAAAAAAACGTATTCGTTTAATTGATTTAAGCACAGCAACTAAACGGTTTCAAATGCAGTCAAAATGCGTTCCCTCACACTGATGTGAAGCAAAACGTTGTACGATAGATGTTCGAATGGTGATATAAAGAAAGAATGTTGGGTATTTACAGGGCTTACGACTTGTCATATGCTGGTTAAGTGATCACTTTCGAATTAATTGAAAATCACGCTACTCGAATTTTGGAAGTCATACACATTTGATCAATCTCATGATGTTTCATGAACAAGTTCACAACAGCCATCTATTATTAAATTTAGGAAGCTTTAAACCAGCCTATGTAAGGTCGTAAGCCCTGTTAATACCCAACATTCTTTCTGTTTATCACCATTCGAACATCTATCATACAACGTTTTGCCGCACATTCGTCTGGGAGAACGCATTTCGAGTGCATCCAGTCTACTTTCATCTGATGAATTCTAAATGTAATATTGGCTCATCCAATCCATTCTAATTTTCCTCAGCCCTTCCGTGGTAAATGCGCAAACTAACCCGGCGTCTGTTAGACGTTCTGTGACTATGTTAGTCACCTACCAGATTTTGTCACATACTAGATTTAGTCACCTACTAGATCAGAGGCTCCCAACCCCGTGCCCGCGGCACCATGGCACCCGTGGAACGATTCGTATGTGCCCGCGATTATCCGACAGAGACAGATTTTTTTCTTAAACATTAATTAAAAATGTGGATTATTTTTAGTTATTCGTTAGTTAAATTTTTTTGATTGCCTGGGTTTATTAAATACGTTTGTTTGTTTGCGAAATTGTATGTATGAGTGGTTCCTTTGCTGAAAGTACTTAAAAATAAGTCAATTAAAAATAGGTGGTGCCCGCCACGCTTCCGATATTTTAGGATATGCTCTAGAGTACAAAAACGTTGGAGTATCCTTTACTAGATTAAGCCACATACCAGATTTAGACACCTTATAGATTGTCATCTACCAGATTTCCTGTTATCGAGTCTTCTCGCAGAGGGTTAGATCGTGACTGTGAGATTTGAAACTGGATTCGTCCTATGTGGATGCACTCGCCGCGAAGAAAAAGCGTATTATATAAGACAGAGAAAGAAGAGCTCATGAGAGAGAAGAGTGACTGTCTTTTCAACACGTTATACACGGTGTTCTGAAATATACGTAAGAAAAAAAATTGTCTTTTTTTAATTTGCAAAGCACAATATAGTTTGTAAAATTTGTAATAAATTGAACATATTATGTTATCTTACGATAACCCACATAGTTATAAATAGTTGTGAATACAAATGGTCGTGTGGTTTGTGGTTCCGTCTTGGTTTCCGTCAGAGTCGACAATTTTAGATTATATATAAGCGTGTGTACAGAAAGAGAAAAGCTGCGAAAAGAACAATAAAATAAATTTTTGAGGCAAACGGAAATAGAAGCGGAGGAAGACCGACGAAAGTATGTATGAGAAAGGCATGAATGTGGAAGAGGCGAATAATGTTTGCAGAGTCAGAGTGGTCTGGCGTTCTATTATCTCTGCGTACCCCTGCAGGGATGTGGCATGATGTTTATATACTATTATAATATCATATATATTTTTTTTTATTTATTTACGCCTGTAAGGCCTTTACATATATAATATAATACAGAGTATAATATTGTACAGCAATATAATAGGACGCAAGTACAAGAAACAATAAAGATAGTATAACAATAACAGATCATAAAATAACATAGCATAACAATATCATAGTAGGAAAAAGAAGGAAAAAAATACTTAAAGCCATCGCAAGAATTCACACACACATATATATATATATATATATATATATATATATATATATATATATATATATATATATATATATATATATATATATATATATACTTTAATCGGTTGTCTTTTTTATTTTATTTTTCTTATTTTTTATTTAATTTAATTTAATTTTATTGGAAAACCATCAGAATATTTCGACAAAAATAACATAATATGATAAAAAACAAAAAAATAACAATTCTAATTATAGGTTTCCACCTAAGTAATCCTAAAAATAAAACAATTTAAATAAACTGTCATAAAAGTATAACTATATAGAACATTTCTTTACCAACTGGTCAAATAGACATCAACAATTTTTCTTTTTAAAGTATTAAAAGAAACATTATTGACGTCTATTTCATTAAGCATTTCATTGCACATATCGCAGGCTCGATTTAAAAAATGAGTTTTGGTAGGACTTGGTGTGCATTTTAGGGATTTTAAATAAGTTTTTGTATCTGGTCTGTGCTCCCGGGACTCTAAAATTGATGAGTGCTCTAGGCAATCTACATAATTATTTAACATTTATTTTTTGACATCTCATCAAAGATGAAGAATATGGAAGTCTGGGCATTTACGGGGCTTACGACCGTCATAGGCTGGTTTAAGTGATCACTTTACACACGTGTAACATTCACCAATTCTACCCATTATTGACAACCACACTACTCAAATTCTTGGTAGTTCTATATATATGTCAAAAAATAATATGAAAATAACTCCTGTAATTGGAGATAATCCAGATTTTGTGAACAAGTATTTGGACACACTCAAAATGTTATTAAAAATTTTAAACAGAAAAATAAGGTCAGCATTGTTCCTGCGTGTTACGAGCTTGGGTAAATTCACAAAACCATTTCTTGGAGCCATCCGTCTAAAATTACAATATGAAATGAATTTTGATTGTATAGATTCTATTCGATTAATATATTTTTTGTATTCGAGGTTCCAGACGGGAGATGCAAATTCTGACTAACTGACTACGGATATATGTAAAATACAAAATTCTAAGGGTGCGTATATCATTAAATTCTTTACCTATACGAAACAGGAAACCTAACATTTGATATGCTTTTTTTACAATTGTATTAACGTGAGCCTCAAAAGTTTACTTGCTGTCAAGAATAATTCCGAGATCACGGATTCATTTACTTTAGTCAGCATTTGTCTTGTTTAAATACATTTGTATGAATGTGTACTATATTAACAATAAAAAAGTAAATAAACTACGATGTTTGAAAACATTTTTTTTGTGTTAGTAATACAAATGTTTTCAAATATTGAAGTTTATTTAATATTAAATAAATGTAAATAAATAAACAAGTGTACGATTACATTTTTCATTTAAAAAAAGTAACTGCCATTTCGGATCACCGTGTACATTATATGAATAAAACAATCATTATTTATATGTAATGTATGAACATGATGTTTAAAAAAAACCTGGAAACACGCGAAAGTTGCCAAAAACGTGTTTTAACACATCTAATGTATGTGTTCTTATGTTTAATCTGTTTGTGAAATACATTTTCTATAGGCAAAATTTAGATACACATGTATGGAAAAACTAATAATAAAACGATACGAAACTCGCGTTATTGCCCGGCTGCGCCCGTAATTTAAATTTAAACATAATTTGTGTCTCAACTAAGCTTCTTTTCATGGTCTTCTTCTTCTTGTTTAGACCTCTGTCCTCAATTGTTGGATATAGACCTCCTCCGTATACTTATTTTTTTATGGTGTATGACGACTTACGACAGATGGCAGTTCTATGCGAGGAAAGAAAGTGTCTGTTAAAATAATCTTGTGGTGAACTTTATATGGTATTGGAAGTGACCTCTTAAGCCAGGCAATGCCAGGTCGTGATGTCGTTAAGACATCTAATCTATTACCAACCACATGCGCCTCATAAATTTGTGCTAATATAATTTCTTCACTCACTTGGTTTACATGGCCAAACCATCTCGACACACATTCCTTAATTTTATCCATAATGCTTATCTCAGCCTTTAACTCTTTCCTTATTTCACCATTCGAAAATCTTTCATTCGTCGTTTCACCGCATATTAGTCTGAGAGAACGCATATTGACTGCATTCAGTCTATTTGCATCCCTCTTTATGTTTATATATATATATATATATATATATATATATATATATATATATATATATATATATATATATATATATATATATATATATATATATATATATATATATATATATAAATATATATATAAATATATATGTATACATATATATATATGTATACATATATATATATATATATATATATATATATATATATATATATATATATATATATCTTCGTCCTGGCTCCATCCCAACTTATCGTCTTTGTAGACTGTTGGAGTCAGCTCTCCTCGTCCTCAGGTTGTAGGTCCTTTTGTCATGGACAACGTCACCTAGGCCATGCCTTCAAATCATTATCTTTATGTAGCTTCCATGATTTTTTTGTACATATACACACTCACACACACTCCCATACATGATTATAGTGTAAATCGTGCTGAAACGGAGCTTTTGGGAGTTTTCAATCCATACTTATGGGAAAATGTCTTAACTTTGTTGACCTATATGGACATTTAACCATGAAACAGTGTCCGGCCTATGGATCGACCATAGTATTTCTCACACGAATAACAGTTAGTCCACTTTGCCTACTGCATTGTGAAGTCAATAATATTATTGTCCCAGACTGAAGTTACGTTATTCTTATCCGCTGACCGTGACCGTAGCGCTGTTACACAGTCGAAGGAGTGACAGAAGCTAACAGGGCTGCCACCGGCGATGGTCCATTTCATTTTAGAAATTTTTCAATTTTAGGAGGTGTTTTCTGATGATCTTGAAGATGGTTTTTATTGTGGGTTCATGGTAGTCGAAGATCAACATATGCTGGACTATGTGGGTATTCACACGGTTGCAGGATGTTGTCACCACTGTCAGCAACATACCCACATTCCTTACAGTTGTATTGTCTGATCGATTTATTCTGTATCTGGCAAAGAATCCTCAAACAAAAATCATTATATTAAAGGTGTCTCAATCTGATGAAATGATTTTGAGTGTGTCCAAATACTTGTTCACAAATCTGGGTATTCTCCACGTAAGAGTTATTTTTATATTTTGATGAAATTACAAAAAAATGCTTGCCACTCGTTATAGGTTGGTTTAAGAGATCGCTTTGTACACGTGTACACGTGTAACATTCACCATGATTGACAACCACAGGAATTCATGACACTGTACATGGGTAAAAAATGGTAAATATTGAACATGTGTACAGTGATCACTTTACCAACCTATGGCAGGTCATAACCCCTGTAAATACTCAGAGTTCCATATTCTTCTTCATCTATGTTGAGATGTCGAAAAATATAAAACAAACTCTCGAGTGGGGAAAATCCAGATTTGTGAACAAGTATATATCACACAATTCACACGTGAATTGTATGATATATACTTGTCATTTCATGTGTGAGTTCTCGGCAGAATCTATGTATAATTGGGCTGAGTAAGCTACTGTACAAGGAGTTGAACACATCCAAAATGTTGTTCAGACTATAAGATTTATTTATGAATATTAATGAAGAGAAATATTTGGAGAAATTTAAAATGTTTGTATAACGGATTCGTTTGTGACATCCCTACACATATCAAATATAGAAATATGAACAATTTTACTCTACACGATGATGTAACTGTCAACGCAATAGTCATAAAGATAGCATTTAAGTCGGGATAGTCGATAGTCCACAACTAAATTTGCTTTAAAACTAAGTAGCATTTAACGTAATTATTTTTTTGGCAAAAAAACAGTTTTATTTATTGAAAAAAAAATATATGAATATTTTAATTTTAATGTTTTTAATGTTTGAGGATTTAATAAATCTTTACATCTCACCAATAGATGTCTCTAGTGAAGTTCTAGTGATTCATGAACAAGGTTTCTAAATTGGTTCATATATATAGAACTTCCAAGAATTTGAGTAGTGTGGTTGTCAATAATGGGTAGAATTGGTGAATGTTACACGTGTGTAAAGTGATCACTTAAACCAGCCTATGACGGTCGTAAGCCCCGTAAATGCCCAGACTTCCATATTCTTCTTCATCTTTGATGAGATATCAAAAAGTAATATTTAATAAATCCTGATGATAACAAGGTTCTTGTCGAAACCGGTAGGTTAAAGTGTACTAATAATAAAAAAGTGGTTAAAACAAAGTTGTTTAATTTTATAAAGTTTATAAAATGTGCCAAAGTATCTGCGAAAAATATTCA
Source organism: Brachycentrus maculatus (assembly GCF_059751285.1). NCBI lineage: Eukaryota > Metazoa > Arthropoda > Insecta > Trichoptera > Brachycentridae > Brachycentrus > Brachycentrus maculatus. The sequence goes on from NW_028280910.1 coordinate 1,599,508, forward strand.
AGAAATGAAAAAAATGCTTTTTATTCGATTTAAATATATAGTTTTGGAAGGAAATTAGTTACTAAAAGGTAAGGGAGTAAAAAATATATAAATCTATAAAAAAATTCAATTCATTTATATATTTTTTTACTTCTATCCATTATCCGGACCCAATAGTGCATAGGGCACTGCATGGTATTGACGTAGAGTTATCTTAATCATTACTTACATGAAGGCAAGGTGATCACTCCTGCGCTTCAGGGACCAGTCCAAGATAGTAAAAAATTAATATTATATTGGAAAATCCTTAAAATTTATTTTCACCCCCCCCCCCCTGGGAATCGAACCCGGGAGCTCCAGCACGGTAGCTAAACATGCTAACCGTTACACCACGGCGACGGACAAAACTTTTCGGTCTTACACTATGTTTAATTTCTACGCAAATTTTATGTTTTATTTACTATGTACAGTAATGGGGACAGATTAAATGTACATAATAAAATGGAACGTCAATTTGCGTCCTAAATAAGTTAGTGATATATTCGCGCGTAGGAGTACAGAGATACTACAAATAATAAACATTTTTCATTCGTCAATTGATCGTTTTGTTTACGACTCTATCCCTGTGATTCGTAATTTTTCTTCTTCAATGACCATATATTTTGGATGTATAAAAACGCGACTCACACACACACACACATACACACGACCTGGCATTTAGCTGGCTAAAGCAATCGGAAGAACAACGATACATGTTTCATTATATATTCATTCATTCCTTCATTCGAACCCTTATCCGCACCCCAGTGGTGCATAGGGCACTGCATCATATAAACGCAGTGTTATCTTGATCGTTAACTCACGAAGGAAAGGTGATCAGCCCTCCGCTTCTGGTACCAGTCCAGGGTAATATTGAATTAATATAAGAGTGAAAAAATCACTTATATATTTATTTGACCCCCCCCTCTGGGAATCGAACCCGGGACCTCCAGAACGGTAGCCGTGCGTGCTCACCATAACACTACGGAGGCGGATATATATATATATATATAATTATATATATAAATATATATAAATATATATATATATATATATATATATATATATATATATATATATATATATATATATATATATATATATATATATATATATATATATATATACATATATATATATTTATAAATATATATATATATATATATATATATATATATATATATATATATATATATATATATCCAGTGTCTGATATAATAAATAATATTAATATTGTCAAATAATAATACAATTATAGTTCTATCTATCTATGTAGCCTGTAACTGTCCATCATTTCCTTGGATCCTCTACCTCTCCTCATCAATTCCTTACCTGATTTCATTCCCAACGCCTTCATTGCTTTTCACTTACATATATAAGCCGTATTCGTCCACACCGCAAGCACACCTTAATTACCCCCGAAAAAGATAAAATTGTAATTTAAACTCTCGTTAGAATATTTGTAACATTATTTTTCAAATAATTTATATCTTGAAGGTCGTCCTCTTTATCCGTTTTTTTCCTAGCGTTCCGGATAATCGAGAGTCTACAGTATCTCTGATCTTTAACCTTTAATATTCTGTAGCCCGGACATTCTTGCCCAAAAGATATAGACAGATCTTACATTTGTATTATTAGTTTATATAAAGTAATATTAATTTCTAGGGCTGCGATTCCATATGGATTTTAGTTAACGCTCTAAGAACTCAGTGCGAACTTTATGTATACTTTTATATTGCAAAGAAGCAATATCTTCCAACCAACCAAAGACAGAATAGTCATACAGAGCAAAGTTTGAACCTTGTGTCGGGTTGTGGTCCAGTGGTTAGTGTCGTGGACTCTTGAGTCAGATTTTCTCGGTTCGAACCCACTCTACCACAATTTGATACTTATTTACAATAATGAACAGCTTAGACTCAAAAAAATAGTTTAAAATTCTTCTTCTTCTTCTTTTTCTAGATCCTAAGGATCTGTTTGTGCCTCCGCTTGTAGCTCTTGGGATGTTGACTCCCAGCTGTCTTTTTGGAGGTCTGCCTGGGGGTCTGCGTCCTTCAGCGATTCTTTGAAGGGCGATACGTGAAATTATATATGAAAAAAGTATTCTTGTAAATAATAAGAAAGTGCAAATATTTCTCTTCATTTAAATAAATTATACAGCCATTTGAAAATAGAGAGCAGTTAATGCTTGTCGATAAAAGTGTTTTGTTAAGTGTGAGAGACGAAGAAATAGAAAAAGAAAGAAAGAGAGATTTTTTATTTACACTAGAATTTCATTACTTTTTAAATAATTTATTTTCACTTTGTAATTGTATTTGTAATATTTGCATATTGTTATATTTATCCAATATTACCCTGGACTGAAGCGGAGGGCTGATCACCTTTCCTTCATGTGTAAACGATCAAGATAACACCGCGTTTATATGAAGCAGTGCCCTATGCACCATTGGGGTGCGGATAAGGGTTTTATTATTTTATTATTTTACATTATACTGAATTTTTTTTTTACTGTTTTTTTAACTCATTACCTTTCGATAACCTTTTTTTTACAATACCATATATTTATTTCGAAGAAATACTCATTCTTTAAATACAAAAACGGTGATTTAACCAAACAAATCAATTACGTTAAATGTTACTTGGGTTTCAAGAAGATTAGATTGTGGTTTATCATCTACAGGGCCTTAAAAAAACATGAATTACAGTTATCAATATTGACAAAAAATATCGTTCAGAGAGCGAAAGAATGACGCGCATGCTTCGCGCTAGGGAGCCTGTAGTTACTGTAATAACGTTCGCAGTTTTTTGTCGTTAATCTTACATGAGATTATATAAACTAGCTCATTTATTTTGCGTACATTCCTGACCGATAAGCTTTATCTTGGCCGGTAGTCTATAAAGCGTGTAAACTCCTCATACTGGCTTATCTCCCACATTTGAAAGTAAATAGACATATTCCCAATTTATCCTCATATAATTTGAAACTGGCTGTATCCGCTCACTCGTTGCTGTGGCTCAATCTGGATAAAAGCAAATGAAAGACAAAATAAGACAAAGATTTCTTATATGCATTATATTTTTGATTTTTAAAGAGAAGAATGATTGCAAAGACGTGGTGTGGCGTTCTTTTCTCTCTGCCTACTCCTGCGAGGAAGTGGCGTGATGGTTAATTGGTGAGACTGTCTATAGTGAATTGGACAGTGGGAACAATTAAATTAAAATTCTTTTCTAGAACATAGACTCGGAATTGCTGGAATAAATGTGTTTCAGGATTCCCAAGCGAATCACCAGGGTAATACATACACACATATATATATATATATATATATATATATATATATATATATATATATATATATATATATATATATATATATATATATATATATACATATATATATGTATATATATATATATATATATATATATATATATATATATATATATATATATATATATATATATATATATATATATATATATATATATATATATATATATATATATATATATATATATATATATATATATATATATGTATATATATATATATATATATATGTATGTATATATATATATATATATATATATATATATATATATATATATATATATATATATATATATATATATATATATATATATATATACACATTGTATTTTCGTTCCCCGTATATTGTAAGTAGGAAACGAGGTATTCCTTTACCTTCATACGACACATGGTGTCGTGTGCCATGGATCTATAAATATCGGATGATAGCATCCTTCGACACCATCAAGTTGTTATTTATCGAATTGGCATTTGCTTTTTAGAACCCCTTGACGTATTATTACATGTATAAATCAAAAGATGATTTACGATTCTGCTGAATTTATGTATTTTGGTACCGGATTCTGATAATTTCAAATTTAATCGTTACATTAATTAATTTTCTCTTTTCTACCAAACATTTAAATGATTACAATTTTATTATGTAGCGATGTAACTGGATTTTTAATGTTTACCACAATATAAAATTTATCTTGATATAAAGACTTGATATAACTCCTCTATAGCTCCGAATACTGCACAATGTATTACGCCTACTCTAGGCAACTAGAAACTGCTGAAATGCGAATACTTAGATGATCAGCGGAAGTGTCCAAATAAAGAGTTCACGCATTCGTTGAAGCTTGCGTGCAACAGACATCAATAGTAAGGTAGAGGAAAGGGAATTGAGATGTTATGGGCACATAGGACGCAGAGAACCTGATTTAATTGTGAACCAGGCAATCGCCATGGATCTTCCTCGAAAGATATCTAGAGGAAGACAAAATGCATGGATGTTACAGAAAGATAATATGATTCGAAGGCATGACCTAGGTGACGTTGTCCATAGTAGAAGGACCTACAACCTGGGGACAAGGAGAACTGACTCGAACAGTCTACAAAGACGATAAGTTGGGAGTTTGAGTCAGGAAGAAGAATAAGATAAAATATACATATACATACAAACATAATATATACGTATACATTATCATTCTTTATACAATATGTTGTATTTTATATATTGACGTGAAGGATAAAAATTTACTGATGTCGTTGTTAATGTTAATATATCCATAGATTGCTGTAAAGCACCCTTGAGGTGATTTCATACACAAACTACGTTTTTTAAATAATCCAATAAATATGTATAAGTACTATCCTAGACATTCCTAGAAGCTACGACCTATCACATTATTCTACCATCCATGTGTGCGTCTTATTCTGACGGATTAGGGTATTACATCATCGTGTCACCACGTTATTATATTGTGTGATGGAATTCAAACGGATATAGTTTCTTAGAATTGAATAACGTTTTCCGACCATTTGTACGCAACAGGCGTATAATACATTGTACACATGTGTAATAGAGTTTGAAAAAAGTCGTATTCACAAATCCTGTTAATGTTTGACCTTGAATCGAAAGATCCCTGCAAATAAAGAGATTAGCCCCTTACACTCATACTGCATGTACAATATTATACGAATCAGAGCTTGCCATTTTTTATAGGTCTTTTCCCTTCTAGAAGATGTTACAATACATCATATTCAACAAATTGCAACTTATGACAGTTGAAAAACTGTATGCTCAAACAATCCTTACATTTTGATTATTAAAAAAAAAATCTTTTACATATCGCTCACTCCTTTCACCAACGTCATAAGTATATCAAAAATCGTCAATTTTCAGTTGTGCATGTTTTCGGAATGCCCAGGAAATGTACTATATCCCAGCAAAAGCGGCATATTTTTAACTTTATATTTACACGCAGGAGAAAAGGTATTGTTTAATTATTTTTTAAAATTTACTAAATATTTTTCAAATGGAGAAAAAACATTCAGGTTTTACCTAAAAAGATCTGTTGCACAGTAAAATGTTTAATAAGTGGCTTAGTATTTATTTTTAATACATTTTATTATATTTTTAAACTTTAAAAACGATCTCCTGAAAAATCAAGTTTTTTTTTATATATGACGTTGTTGAAAGGAGTGAGCGATATATAATACCTAATACCTACCACTTAATGAGTTTTATTTCATTACACATGACTAGTTTCGAAAACTACAAATGTTTTCATCTACAGGTGAAAAGTAAAACTAACGAGCAAAAAAAATCAGGTATATATAGCGAAATACCTGAATGTAGTTGAAATGCGATCTCTCAGACGAATGTGCGGCAAAACGATGTGTAATAGATGTTCGAACGGTGAAATAAAGAAGGAATGCAAAGCTGAGATAAGCATTATCGATGAAATTAAGAAAGGCGTGTTGAGATGGTTTAGACATGTGGAACGAATGAGTGAGGAAAGAACTGTATTTAACAAATTTATGAGGCGAATAAAGTTGAAAAAGGGAGGAGAGGAAGACCGAGAAAAACTTGTCACGATCAGGTGTGTCAAATACCTGAAAGCGGTCAGGTTAGGAGTCGAAATAAGCGGTAGGTTATATGAGGAAATCTATATTTATATATATTTAGCAGTAAGATAGTGTAGTAGTAGGCAGGCTATACGAATAACACTCGTAACCTTTAATAGTGTTATTCGTTATATCGGGTGATAATTTATTAAAATTGGATTGATTTCCTGCCAGACATATCAGATATTCCCGTTTTCATTATATTATTCATGGACGTTTTCATCAAATACCTTGCAGCACAACACTTCGACTTGCGTAGTCGGAGTGTTGTGTTAACCTTCTCATGCTCGCACAAAGTTTCCTGGCGATATTTACCGCAGGTTAACTGTTAAAAACGGACTAAAGTAGACCGCATGTAGCCGAAATGCGACCACTCTGACGAATGAGCGGTAAAACGATGTCCAACATCTGAAATGTGATTATCTTTTAAGATAACCTTTATCTTCCATCAACACTCATCTTATAATAATAATAAAAAAAACCCTTACCCGCACCCAAATGGTGCATAGGGCACTGCGTCATATAACGCAGTGTTATCTTGATCGTTTTTACACATGAAGGAAAGGCGATCAGCCCTCCGCTTCAGGTACCAGTCCAGGGTAATATTGAATAAATATTACAGTGGAAAATCACTTATATTTATTTGAACCCCCCTGGGAATCGAACCCGGGACCTACAGAACGGTAGCCGAGCGTGCTGACCATTACACTCTCATATTGAGGTGAAATATTTATAAATATTTTAAAATTTTCCCTAGGCACGGGGAAATTCTGTGAGGGTACATTATTGTAATTTATAATTATGTCTATGATGTAACAAATAAATAAATAAATAAATTAGTGGTTGCAAGTATGCACATATAATAAATCCTGGATTAAACGAATTTCGATTAAACGACCTCGATTAAACGACTTTAAAAACCTCGATTAAACGAATTTCGAACTTAACGGACCAAAAATCCGATCAAATGTAAAAAAAATTAAAACGCAAAAAGAAATCTTAAAAATCAAATAAATCTTGATTATTTTTTCAAAGGAGAATTACCGAAAGCAAGCGCGTCAATGTCGAACGACTGTCCGAAGGCAATAAATATAATTTTGTTTTTGTTTTGCATTTTTTATTTAAACCTAAATACAGTGTATTTAAAAAAAGGTTTTTGATTTATTTTAAACCTTTTTTTTATATAACGGACTTTCGGCTTTAACGGACACCTCTCTCCCCAATTAGTCCGTTATATCGAGGTTTTACTGTACTTTGAAAACGCGTTTTATCTGTAGTTATCAAAATTACTCGTGTTTACATTAAAAATCTCAAAAGTGGTCTTAAACTAGTGTTTTATTATTAAATTTAAAGCGCGCAGCATTCAACTGGTCTTCCTCAAAAGTGGTGTAATTTTAAGTGACCTTTGCTCGACACGAAGTGCGCTAACATCTGCTAGAATTATTATCTGGAATTGGAGTTGAACCTCTACTGATCTGACCGATAAGTCGCCTCACGACGCCATAAGTGGGTGTGGATCTTTATGACCTCAGCAATGATCGAACTATTTAATTGCTTCTAATGAAGAGCCAGCAGTAATTACGATCATCATCTCTGCGTCATTTTGACGCATCTCGGCAGGTTACAGAGTGTCACGTAATGCAACAATGTATTATTATTGTTTGCATTTTCTTAGTTCTAATGGATCTTATCAGATACTTTGATATTTTATGCTTATACTCAAAACAAATCCATGAAGGTAAAACAAATTTATTTAGCAAAATGATTGGAATATGTACAAAAACAAATTCCAAAACATCGTTTGGTTATTCTATGTACTATTGTAGTTGGAAAATGTCCGCCTCCTTAGAGTAATGGTCAGCACGCTCGGCTACCGTTCTGGAGGTCCCGGGATCGATTCCCAGAGGGGGGGGGGTCAAATAAATATAAGTGATTTTTTTCACTCTAATATTTATTATATATTACCCTGGACTGGTACCTGAAGCGGAGGGCTGATCACCTTTCCTTCATGTGTTGACGATCAAGATAACACTGCGTTTATATGATGCAGTACCCTATGCACCATTGGGTGCGGATAAGGAGTATAGGATGTATAATATAAGTTGGAATAAGGTGCAGAGGAAGACCGAGAAGAACTTTGCATGATCGGGTATGTCAAATACGGTTTTATTTACAAACTGTATATTATTTCCGAATTTATATTGATACATCATCCATAGGGTGAATTATTCAGAGTCTGAAAGAATAAAGAATGTGTGAAGAAAGGATAGTTAAAACGCGAATATGGTTGGTAATAGAAGCAGAGGAAGACTTGGCACGTTCAGGTATATAAAATACTTTAACGTGGTCTGGTCATAATGAGTCGAAATAATCGGCGGGTATGTATGAGGAGATGCATGACTCTGAAAGAGATTAATAATTTTAGCAAAATAAGAGTCGTGTGGCATTCTATTCTCTCTGCCTACCCATGTGTAAACGGCGTGATTGTTAATTAGTACGTTAGGTAGGTACTTCTTTAAGTCTACGACACGTTAATTACCTGGCAAAAGCATTAGTGTGGCTTGTCTTTTGTCTATCCACAGTCGATATACAATACAGACAGCTGTAAATAGTAGATATACTATATTCGCTTACTTTCTACTCCTTCTCTGTTTTAACCTGGAACGTTCAATTTTCTGTTCAAATGCAATTAGTCTCTCGAGACAATAGCTGTAATATTTCACACTAAAAGATCCGTAAAGGCCGTATTGGCTTAACGACTTTTCATTAATTTACTTCAACCTCAGTACTTTTAACCGCTGTACTTTCACTCCATTTTGAGCCCTATGAAAAGGTCTGATAATTTGTTGAGTCTGAAAGATTCTTCTTCATCTTCTTGCTCAATGCTGAGCGTCGTGGTCTTCTGGAATGTCAGGCACTTGGTGCACAAGTCCTCTCCATTCTTCCCGGTTCTGGGCCAACTTGATGGCAGCGTTTAGCGAGGATCCGGTTAATTCCTTTATTTGGTCTGTCCATCTTGTTGGAGACCGTCCTCTTGCCCGCTTGCCTTCAACTGTACCTGTTACTACCAGTTCTCTTCTATTCTATTCTATTCTATTCTGAAAGATTAAAAAGGATGTTATTGCTGTATGGGAAGGGAAATGGGGGAGGAAAACAAGTAACTTTAGCAGAGAAAAAGGAGAATTGATAGGGTATACTCGTACTAGCTTTTAGTATTGGCATAAGTATATGCATTTCTAGTGCTTTAGCTAATCTAAAAAAAACTTATGTATGGAATTTTTTATCATTGTTTCATTTGAAGTGTGACAAGTACACATGTGAATGTAATGGGAGCCGAGGAGGCCTAATGACCTAAATTATTTTTCACACATTATTCCCAATGTTCTAATTACTTCTAATTCCATTAAACATTAATCTTTCTTTTTCATTAATCGATTTTTGTAGCCACACCTGTATGCGTAATTTAATGATCCTAGAAAATGTTTTTATAATAATATATTACAGGCAGAGGAAGACCGAGGAAAACTTGGCACCATCAGGTAAAATTTAAAAGCGGCTGGGTCAGGAGTCGAAATAATCGGCGGTATGTATGAGATGCATGAATGTGGAAGACGCAAATAATGTTTGCAAAGACAGGGTGGTGTGGCGTTCTATTCTCTCTGCCTACCCCTGCGGGGAAGCGGCGTGATGCTAAGTTAGTTAGTTTATTTATTAATAACATTTATATACAAGGATTGTAATTTGAACGAAATAAAATCATTTATGAATTTTTTAACGCATTTTTGATACATTTTTTTTTATTTATAAAAAAATGGTTGCAATTATTTTGCGTTTAAAAAAATCTAGCTGTATTGTATAATGATATCTGTCTAAATGTGATTTTTATTTTGTTATTACCGCCATCTGTATTTCAGTAGACTAAGCAACGGCTCGGAAAAGCAAACCACAACAGGGTGATTACTGCCATCTGTAGTTGAATAGATTTGACGATGTATTATAGAATCAAACCACAATCATTCATTGCCATCTGTAGCCGTAAACATCAATTATAGTACGAAATAAGGAGTTTTCTTATTTGAGGCTTTATATTTTTCATGTTAGGTGAAAATTGGCGTTAAAAAAACTCAATACATTTTTTTGTATTCATTTGAATTATTTTAGGCATTTAAAAAATACTCGTGAAGTTTGTGGAACAACAATTTTTTGGATGTTCCTCAAAAGCAATATTAAGTAATATTTTAAGTGTGTCCAAATCTTTGTTCACAAATCTGGGTTTCTCCAGGAGTTATTTATATTGACATCTCAACATAGATGTCTGGGTATTTAAAGGGCTTACGACCGGTCATAGACTGGTTTGAGTGATTTTCTTTACAACCACACTACTCAAATTTCAGTTTTTGTAAATATCTTGAAATTGACACGTTCTTGCATATCGCTCACTCCTTTCAAAAACGTCATATTTCAAAAAACTTGATTTTACAGGAGATCGTTTTTAAAGTTTAAGAATATAATGAAATGTATTTAAAATAAATATCAAGCCACTTATTGAACTTTTTACTATGCAACAGATCTTTTTAATATTTAGTATATTTAAAAAAATAATAAAACAAAACCTTTTCTCCAAAATGCGAAAACAACACTTTCTGCCCTGTAGCAGGTAAATATTAAGTTAAAAATATGCCACTTTTGCTGGGATATAGTACATTTTCTGGGCATTACGAAAACATGCATAGCTGAAAATTGACGATTTTTGATATATGAGTTCTTGAAAGGAGTGAGCGAAATGTGATTTCTCGGTATGGTTATTAGTAAGCTTTGAAATATACACTGGTTTAAATGTGTCATGTCAAATGGTCAACTGGTCAAATTATAATATTTTTATAATGATCGAATATCACGTTTTAAGGCGTCTCCTAGTATGTCAAGTAATTCGGGAAGAATCTTGTATGTATACATTTTACGAAAGTCTGCCAAATAAAAAAAACTTACTGAATTAGTAAAAACCGTAGATTTTACCGAAAACTCACTCATGAATGGACGTGTTAATTTAAGGACATGTAGGAGTTCCGAAATTTGAGTAGTGTGGTTGTCAATCATGGGTAGAAATGGTGAATGTTACACGTGTGACGGTAAATACCTAGACTGCAGGGGAGATTAGTAAATGTTGCACGTGTGTAAAGTGATAAATTATCCAGCCTATGACATTTCATAAGCCCTGTAAATACCCAGACTCTCATATTCTTCATCATCTATGTTGCAATGTCAAAAAATGTATAAAAAATCTTTAAACACAAATAGTAAATCCACTGACAAGTAGATATTGGCTATAAAACTCATTAAGTTGAAACCGAATTATGACCACACCTCCTTAATCTTCTTCATCTTTGTTAAGATTTCAAAAAAAATATTAAAAATAACTCCTATGTGGAGAATACCCAGATTTGTTAACAAGGATTTTGACACTCTCCAAATTATTATTTATTTATTTATTTACAACATTATACAATTTCTAAACATTTATACATATGGCAAACTTATAGTTTTCGATCCGCTGTGCCTCTCCAAAATAGAGACTGAGTTCTTGTGCTTGGAGAGGAACATACACTCAAGGTTTAATGTTTTATATAATTAATGGTATAATAGTCTTTTTTTATATTTTTTTTGTTTCATATTCTTCTTTATCTATGTTGAGACATAACAACCTCGCCAGCTTGATGGCAGAAAACTAATCCGTCCATTCGGTTAAAAGTTAAAGTATTTCCGTATTATTGGATCCCATCAAAGTTGTGTTATTTTAGGTCGGGTTGCATCCCCCTTCCTCCGTCCGCGAATTCCCCTTATGCAAGTATGACGTCAGACTCCCGACGTCACGGGTCGGCCGGGAACGCCCCTTTCTGCAGAGCCTTTGGTTCGCTCGCAGGATAATGGGGAAATTTAAAAAGTTTAAAACTTTTTCACTTCGCTCTAAAAGGATGTTGAAAATATGACGCGAAACCATTTTACAACATTCCCTGCTGTGATTTATGAATACTTGGGGTTTTGCGCTGATTTAAAAAAAGTAATATAATAATACAGTGATGCCTCGCACGGCGTGGTTGATTCGTTCCAGGAGCAAGTTCTGTTTTAGAAATATACTAAACAGTGGCATATTTAAATAAAACTACGGGTGTGAAAAGTTCATACATTGGTATTGAGTTTAAGAAATAATACTTTTTCAAAGCTCGCTAACCATTCAATAGAGAACAATCACACATATCGCTCACTCCTTTCAAGAACGTCATAAATAAAAAAAAAATGATTTTCAGGAGAACGTTTTTAAAGTTTAAAAATATAATACAATGTATTAAAAATAAATATCAAGCCACTTACTGAACTTTTTACTGTGCAACAGATCTTTTTAGGTAAAACCTGAAGGTTTTCTTCTCCATTTGTAAAATATTTAGTTTATTTAAAAAATAATTAAACCTTCAATATGCAAAAAAATCACTTTCTGCCCTGTAGCGGTAAATTTTAAGTTAAAAATATGCCGCTTTTGCTGGGATATAGTACATTTTCTAGGCATTCCGAAAACATGCACAACTGAAAATTGACGATTTTTGATTTATGACGTTCTTGAAAGTAGTGAGCGATATAACAACGATAACGTAGAAATCTTAAAAAAGTATTAAGGTCCAATAAACGTTAAATCGGAACGTAATTTGCTTTAAACCCAGGTAACATTTGACGTATTTGATTTTTTTTCCCCTTAAAACATTGTTTTTTGTATTGAAAAAATAAGTTTTTCATCGTAATAAATATACAGTTTCGAAAAGAAAAGAGTTGTTAAAAGGTAAGGAGTTAATTTAAAAAAAATATATGTTTAAAAAAAATACAAGACAAAAAAATCCAACATATTTTCTAAAATTATGAAAATCGAGCGTGAGGTGACAACTAGCTGTCAGCGCAACCAGACGCTTAATTATATTATTGCGAGTAAGTCCTTAAGAGTGGTGGGCGTTCTATTTTCTCTGCTTACCCCTGCGGGGAAGTGGCGTGATGGTTAGTTAGTTAGTTAGTTTTAAGTCCTTAATACGAAAAATTATAAACTGGAACATTTTGAAACAATAGAAATTCATAAAGATGTCTGTCACGATAGAATTTTAAAGTAAGGATTTGAAGTAGACCCATTTTATATACGACTATTTTCAAAGTGAAATTAACTGCTGAAATTAACAATTTCAGTCACTAGCTGCCTCTGAAATGTATATTATATTTAAACCGTTATGTAAAATCCGTTACTGCCTATAGTACGTTGAAATAAAGGCTGTAGGGGTGTAGCGCGGTTGAAAATAGCACGGAATTACGTTCACGTAATAAAATCTACGTGTACGCTCACGATAAACTCAGGTCTTTCACCCATACGCGACGCGGAATTTAAACACTTTCAGGTGATAAATTTCACTGATTTCAAATGGATCTACGCGTCACGTGCCTAGAGCTAACTTACCCCACTTTCTTAAGGGCAGACAGGGAGGGTGGGTGAAAATATATATGGGTTTATATATTTTAAATGTTAAAATCACTCACTGATTTTTTCAGTCTACTTAATTGTATAGTTAAAATATTACTTTGTTTTAAAATCGCTATAAATATTTTACTATAACATAATTATAATGTGTACCGGTTTCGAAGCTAACCGCTACTTTTTCAAGACTGATTAATACTAGTATTAATCAGTCTTGAAAAAGAAGCGGTTAGCTTCGAAACCGGTAGATATTACAATTAAGTTAAAATAAAATATTTAATGTGATTTTAAAACAAAGTAATATTTTAATTTAAAAATAGAACATCACAAAGTTATTGCTTCAAATATAAATTACTTACAAATATACTAAGATGTATTTTATTAAAAAACACATGAAAATAAAAAAAAATTGTGACAATTGTTTCGCCTTGTTATGTTATTTTCAAACGAATTTGAATATAAAATGGACTGATGGTCCTTATATAGCTTTACAATTCTAGGTACTTAGTAATAGTTTTAATATGTGCAGTAATAATTTACGGGAGACAATAATAGCTAATGGAGCATGTAGGTACGTATACTTACTTATTTTCCAAGAATTACCTAGAATATCAGTAGTGATCACTTAGTCTAGCCTATGACGGTCGTAAACCCCGTAAATGCCCAGGCTTCCATATTATTCTTCATCTATGTTGAGATGTCAACAAAATAATTGACAATTTATATATATATATATATATATATATATATATATATATATATATATATATATATATATATATATATATATATATATATATATATACATATATATATATATATATATATATATATATATATATATATATATATATATATATATATATATATATATATATATATATATATATATATATATATATATATATATATATATATATATATATATATATATATATATATATATATATATATATATATATATATATATATATATATATATATATATATATATATATATATATATATATATATATATAAATTTATATATATATATAGAGATTTAAAAATCCGTTAGTTGCATTGAACTCCCTGCTTTCATCCCCTAGTAAAGGGTGAAGGAGACCTAATTAGTTAATTGCGATCTCTTTACTAACCCTCCACTTCATCAGCCCCGGAGGCTGTATTTTTCCAACCCCCATTAGCCTCCTTTACCCGATTACCTCTGATTAGTGTTTCCTTAACAAAATATTAATTAATATTTATCTCTGGATTACATTGTGATGCGCTTGTAAGAGGTTCCCATATATTCCATTAGTTTCCCATGAAAAGCGCCAACTAGAATGGAAATTCACTACATTTTTGGGTATGTTTAAAGCTTTGTTCACAAATCTGGATTTCTCCATTTACTTGAATTGTTTTGGAGTTATTTTTATATTTTTGACATTTTTGTTTTGTATTATTTTTGACAAGTCTGTGTAGGTTGCCTAATAAAAATCTTCTTTTCATCTCACCAATAGATGTCTGTAGTAAAATTCTAGTGATTCAAGAACAATATTTCGAAATTGGTTAATATATATAGAATTTCCAAGAATTTGAGTAGTGTGGTTGTCAAAAATGGGAAGAATTGGTGAATGTTGCACTTGTATAAAGTGATAAACTAGCCTTTAACGGTCGTCAGCCCCGTAAATGCCCATACTTCCATATGCTTGTTTATCTTTGATGAGATGTCAAAAAAATTAATATGCCAAAGGCTGGTTTATGTGATCAATTTATTCACTTTTTATTTTTATTGTACACGTATAATATACAATATTTTATTTATTGTTTCGGCATTAACTTTGTGGTAAGACATGTTACAATGATTAAAGAAAACACTTGTTTTTTACCACTTGAGTTTTCTTATAGACTACATGTTTCAGAAGTTAAACTTCCATCATTCAGGTCTGTTATTATACAGACCTGAATGATGGAAGTTTAACTTCTGAAACATGTAGTCTTTAATAAAACTCAAGTGGTAAAAAACAAGTGTTTTCTTTAATCATTGTCAAGTATAATATCATTCTATCCACGATTGACAACCACACTGATCAAATTTTTGGAACTCAGCTTTGATACAATTCACAAAAAAATACTACAGAGAAATATAAGAATTGGAATATTGATAATTCACAAAATTTTGGACGTGTCACAATCCTTGTTCATAAATTTTTAAGGTTTTTACCAATTTTTTTTAGTTATTTTTACATTTTTTGACATCTCATCATACTTGTAAATAAAGAAGAATATGGAAGTCTTGTATTAACAGGTCTTACGACATATCATTGGCTGGTCAAGTGATCATTTTACACACGTGCAACATTCACCATTCTACCCATGATTGAGAACCACACCATTCCAACTTTTGGAACTCCTTCATATGTCATTAATCTCATGACAATGTAGAAATTTAATTAAAATTAACTTTGTTTTAAAATCACTCTAAATATATAATTAAAGCTTAATTATAATGCTTACCGGTTTCGAAGCTAACCGTCTCTTTTTCAGGACTGATTAATACTATTGATTAGTATTAATTAGTCTTGAAAAAGAAGCAGTTAGCTTCGAAAACGGTAGACATTATAATTATGTTATAATTAAATATTTAGAGTTATTTTAAAACAATGTTATATCTTAATTATAAGATTGAAAATCACAAAGTTGTTGCTTCAAATATAAATTATACATCTCATTAATTGATTTGGCAGTCACTTTGTGGTAAAATCTATCCATTATTAATGTTTTACTTAGTACTTCAACGTCCCAAGGACCCAACTCTAAAATTTGGAATTAGCTTCACATACTGTGTTTGAAAATGATGCGGAATGCATCGAAACACGTGTCACAATAGATTTTAAGAAACAGTGGTATTTACTAAGTAAAACATTAATTAAAAATGGATAAATCGTACAATGTACAGGGTTCACAAGAGCATAATTCTGAACAAGTATTTGGACTCATTCAAAATGTGGTGAAGTTTTATTGACCGCGAAATATTCCACACCCATTTGAAATCGAAAATCTTACACTCATAAAGTAAATTGCTTTTTTTCCTTTTTTTCTCTTTTCCGCCGGAAACTCTTTAAACTCCATTTGGAAAATGTATTTTTAAACATGAATCCGATCGTGCTGAAATGTTCTGTAAATATTTCTCTCCGCGCTTGTGGAATATGGCCCAACCCTTAATTATTTTCCACTCACCACAAATTTAAAATGGCAATTTCATTATTTGACCAATAATTCAACAAATATGCTAGACAGAAGAATCACTTAAAATCTTTATTATTTTGTGTGATTTTGAATTTATTTATTATTTTTAACGTGTATCAACTTGATATAAGTTATCTATCGTTCCCTTTGAAGGTGTCTCAACTTGATATAAGATATCTATCATCCCGTTTGAAGTTGTCTCAACTTGATATAGGATATCTATCGTTCCTCATGAAGGTGTCTCAACTTGATATAAGATATCTATCATTCCTTTTGAAGGTGTCTCAACTTGATATAATATATCTATCGTTCCTTGTGAAGGTGTCTCAACTTGATATGAAACATGTATTATTCATCCCTTTTTTTATGAAAGAAGATGTAAGTTTAAGCATCCGAAGGCTTAGTCTCTTTTTTGGAGAGAAACAGCGTTACCAGTATAAGATATGTTATAGATATGATATGTAGCAAATGAATTAAATATTATATTTTTTTGTAACTATATTAAATTAATAATATACATGCATATGTGTGTATGTGAAGATATTTCTGTAAATATTATTTGAATTTGCGAGTATCGGAATTTCGACAATGAAACATATATTTTTTACGTAATCGAATTAGATCACTCTTCGATAGTTGTTGTAAATATTTTCCATCTTGATATTCAGATTAATATCCCCATAAAACCTAATGTGGTTCGCAAAAAAATGATGCGTCACATCGTGTCCCGGAGTCGCCATTTTCTGATTATATCGGGATATTTTCGCAAAAATTCCTCCTGCGATTGGAAAAGTTTGAAGGAAATCATTCAAGGGAAACATAAAAATGAATGGAGCGACGCCTGAAAAAATATGTAAAGATATCCTGAAAATATGGTTTTAAGTACGGAATCGATTCCTAGATTCCAACCGCAAAAGCGGATCTTTTATACGCATTTCTATGAACATTCATAATAATAATATAATTCGTATATTTTTACAGGTTTGCGATACCTTTCAGGAAATATATAGGAGTTTATTGAACGTTGGATGTAAAAGAACTAAATTTTGAAAATAAATCACCGGATTTAAAATAAAAATTAAATTAATTTTAATATTTTTATTCATTTACGTGGATAATTATGTGCAAATAACTGAAAAATTTAAATGTTGGAGCAAGAATGAATAATTTGACTGTCTGTTGCCTTTTTTTATGCTGATGATGCTGTTCTTCTTGCCGCATGAGAAGATGCATGAACGTGGAAGAGGCGAAGAATGTTTGCAAAGACAGAGTGGCGTGCCGTTTTATTCTCTCTGCCTACCCCTGCAGGGAAGCGGCGTGATGGTAAAATAAAAAAATAAAAAAATCTAAATCATTTTTATTCATTTTACTCAACTACAGAATGTATCGAAACACGTGCCACATTAGATTTGTAGAAAAAGTGGTATTTACCAAGTAAAACTTTAATTAAAAATAGATAGATATTATGACAAAGTGACTGCCGAATCAATTAATGAAATTATAAATAAAAACACTAAAAGCTGTAATATGATTATAAAAAATTAAACATTTGTATAAAAGCACTTTTTTGAGTTTATTAATACAAACACGGCTAGTTTCGAGAACTGTAGATGTTCTCCTCAACAGGTGAAAATACAAACGGTGCTTTTTTTAAACTAAAATTTATTTTAGTATTTTTATTGATATGTCATCCGTAGGGCGAATAATCCAGTTTCTGTTAGTTAAAAGGCGTATGTGGTTGGTAATAGAATCAGAGGAAGATTGAGAAAAAATTGGCACGGTAAAATTTTTAAATACTAAAAATGGTCAGGTCAGTAGTTGGAATCGTCGGCGTGTGTGAATAAAAAGATGTATGAATGTGGAAGAGCCGAAGATTGTGTTCAAAGACAGGTTGGTGTAGGGTTTTGTTATCTCTGTCTAACCCTGCAGAGAAGCGGCGTGGTGGTGAGTTAGTTAGTTACTGATTTTTTAAAAATAATAAATTATTTAGAAACATCTGTAATTGATTTGTTAAAACATATCGCTCACTCTTTTCAAAAACGTCAAATATAAAAAAAACTTGATTTTTCAGGAGATCGTTTTTAAAGTTTTAAAATATATCATGCCACTTATTGAACTTTTTACTGTGCAACAAATCTTTTTCGGTAAAACCTGAATGTTTTTTCTCCGTTTGAAAAATATTAAGTTTATTTAAAAAATAATAAACAATACTTTTTCTTCAAAATACAAAAACAACACTTTCTGCCCTGTAGCGGGTAAATATTTAATTTAAAAAATGCCACTTTTGCTGGGATATAGTATATTTTCTGGGCATTCCCAAAACATGCACAACTGAAAATTGACGATTTTTGAACGTTGTTGAAAGGATTGAGCGATATGTATTATACACAGTGGAACCTCTCATAACGAGCATAGTTCGTCCCAGAATCTTACTCGTTAAGCGAATGTTTTTTGTTTTTGTTGGCACGGAAGTCCTGGCTCATAAGTGAATGTCATGAAAAAGGGACTTGTCGTTTCTCTGAAAGTCGTTATGCGAAATGTCGCTCGTTAAAGGAGTAACCTTTTCAACAACCATATATGACGATAAGTTTTTGATAAGAGTGACGATATGTTTTATGTATGTCTGCAGTATGTAAAACAGTCGATTTGAAACAGTTATATAGTCGGCAAGATACTTATTCCTGACTCTATTTTGACCCTTTTCGATGCATTTGTGTGCGACTGTTAAAGTTCGAAGTTGTATCTGGTTTGAAGTTAGTTGCGAGTTACTCGGATTCGTTAACATGCAGGTTCAATATTCTTCAGAACATCTGGTGTAGAATTTAATCTGCAGGTAGCATTAGTGTAATGTCTACTGTACTCGTATGAGGTACTGCAATCAAGTTGCTGGGATGTAGAGCAAATTATTTGCAGTGATATGCACTGCACTGCAGAGAGGATGCACTAATCCTTACCCGGAGTTAGTATCGCTGTGATAACCAGAAGATAACCTTTCGCCTTGCAAATTAATATATTTTTCTTTCGGGAAAATGCAAATATCCGCAGTCAGAATACACATTTATACTCGGGATGATACTCATTTAACGAGAGTTGAAATATCCTGACGAGAATTTTATCCGTTATATAAGAAGCTCTTATTTTAAAGTAATAAGTCTTTATAAAATTAAATAACTTTGTTTTAACCACTTTTTATTATTAGTACACTGTAACCTACTAATTTCGACAAGAACCTTGTCATCATCAGGGTTTATTAAATTCTAAATTATTAAAAACGTTAAAGTACTCATAATTAATGACATGATGATGACAAGGTTCTTGTCGAAACCGGTAGGTGAAAGTGTACTAATAATAAAAAAGTGGTTAAAACAAAGTTGTTTAATTTTATTCAGTTCATAAAATGTGCCACAATGTATCTGCGAAAACATTCAAGAAATAATTAGTCTTTTTTTTTTACAAAAATCTTTGTAAAAAAAGAATTATCTAATTAGATTTTTTGACATCTCAACATAGATTAAGAAGAATCTGGAAGTCTGGGTATTTTTACAGGTCAGAAGACAGTCTGGCTAAGTTATCACTTTATACACGCGCAACCGTCCTACCCATGATTGACAACCACGTTAGTAAAGTTTTTGGAACTTGTTACAAATTTTTGGAACATAATAATAAATTATAGCGACAATTTGTTTTAACATAATTGACAAAGTCATTTCACTGCTACTTTTTTTCGAAATAAAATTATCTCGTATATTATTTTATCATGTTAAATATGTATGAGGAAGTTCTGAAGGACTGGAAACCGTTTTGCAGTTTAAAAACTACCCTCGCAATTAACCCCGAATCTTCTCTATTTAAATTCCTGTATTTCCTTTATTCGCGGCGTATGTGGGCACGTTATTGTACCCTGGGGGTGTATTTTTTTACCCCATGTAATGAAAAGTCACTGGACTGCGGTCGGGGAAGTTTCTACCCCAATATACTCGTAAATGATGCTCCCTTAAGGGTTGGCTTTAAATGCTTTGTGACACGACCGGCCCCTGGATTCTTATATAAATTTTGGTGATTGTAAAATTTATACGAAATAAACCATTTTTTGTATTTTCTTAGTTCTTATTTTATTTATTTAGCTAAATCAATTTTTTAAGTATTCGTCAATGCATTCGTTTTACTTAAAGACATTTATAAATAAAAATAAATAAAAATGCTTTAAGCAAGATCAAGGAAAACTTGGAATTATCCAGTATTTCAAATACTTCAAAGTGGTCATGTCATTTTAAGTAAAAATTCCGTTAATTTTACTCATCAATTGATTCGGCAGTCGCTTTGTGGTAATATCTATCTATTTTTTATATAACTGTTTATCAAGTAACACTCAAATTATAAACGGATAGATATTAATTAACACAAAGTGACTACGGAATCAATTGATGATATAAATTTATATAATCATAAACAATTTTATTTCATTCGTATCAAATTTTGCGCAAATGTAGTTATAAAATATAAATTATGTTTGACAATATATGTTTCTGTGTTTATATATGTTACTACGTATATAAGTACACACTTATACATTGTCAGACATAATTTATATGTTATTCTTAACTCTCGAAGTTGGTAGTGAAAAAAACAAACTAACAATCGCTCACTCCTTTCAATAACGTCATATATAAAAAATGATATTTTTAGATAAAACCTTAATGTTTTTTCTCCATTTGAAAAATATTTAGTACATTAAAAAAATTTATTAAACAATACCTTTTCTTCAAAAAGCAAAAATAACACTTTCTGCCCTGTAGCGGGTAAATATTAAGTTAAAAATATGCCGCTTTTGCAGGGATATAGTACATTTTCTGGGCATTCCTAAAACATGCACAAATGAAAATTGTCGATTTTTGATATATTACGTTGTTGAAAGGAATGAGCGAATTGTCTGTTAGGTGCGTGCTCTTGGTCCATGATACTCTGCTAGAACTAATGATCAACCCACTCGATTATTGAACCCGGAACCCCGTTCATGGCAGCCAAACTTTCAAGCTAAAATTTAACATTATGTTATTTTCCGAAAGCTTTCCAGTCTCTGTGTAGGGTGGCTGTATGGATAAAGTTGCGAGCAGGATGTATTATCCTTATCAGAAGTAAGGGCGGACTATTGCCATCCGTTCACATTAAAACTTTCGGTATCAGGGCATCAGGAGATGAATGGGGTAAGGAGAGCATCTTCCATCTAACCGTGCTTTATAATACTAACTTAAATGTCACCAGATTAACCCACTGGATTCTGCGCTCCTGGCGGCCTTTTTCGAACGACACACTTTTTGACTGAAATTTCATTAGAACTGCTTTTTTTTACCTCGATTATTGAAATATTTTTTAAAATATTATTTCACATTTGTTGTTTTTACATGAATAAATTCAAAAGTGGTCTCATACAAGTGTTTTCATTTTATACATTTTTTTCTCATCCAATATGCGCAAAATCATCTCAATTATCCTTGGACCGAAAGTTTCATTAGTTTTATACGCTTTATAAGAGATATGTTGTTTGTCTTTTGCTAGAATGATGATGTCACGCAAATTTCGCGTTAGACGCTAAGTCGTTCATTCCCCAACTGTGGAAACGTAGCGAGTGTACTAATGCTTTCATGTAAGTTAGTCTGGAACTGTTGCGTCGCTGAATTGCAAATTGAAGCGACTGGAGTGGTTAGAATCAAATATGACAATTTCCAAATTTTTATTTAATTCCTCAAAAGTAACTCTAAACTTTGGACTTCAGCCTTCTTGTGTCCAGCATTGATCGAAGGCCTCTCTCTTGGACTTCCATAGGCAAGTAAAGCAAGCAAACTCTATAATGTGGAAGCAACTCTTTACGCCTTGTTAAATGTAAAAAAACAAAGTAAACATTTCTATGATATTTTATTTCACAATACTTGTTGAGCAATGAATTTTCATTGCTTCAAAAGCTTCAATTTTCAAAAATAATAAATACATTTGATAATTTAGAAAAAACTTAAATTCTTATTATTTTTTGACATCTAAACATGGATAAAGAAGAATATTTGAAAGAAGTCTGGGCATTTACGGGGCTTACGACCGTCATAAGCTGGTTTAAGTGATTCACACGTGTAACATTTACCAATTCTACCTATGATTGACAACCACACCACTCAAATTCTTATATATACAGAACTTCCAAGATGTCATAAAATAATATGAAAAATAACTCCTATAATTGGAGATAATTCAGACTTGTGAACAAGTATTTGGACACATTCAACATGTTGTAGCTTAAATTCTAATAATAATTGAATTAATAATGTATGATTTTAAAGTTTTTCACGTTTACTCTCCATTATTCCCTTTATTCTCACACTCCACCCCATGACTTACCCCCTCCCCTTAATTTACCCCCCCCTCTCCTCACAGATAATTATTAATGCTTTAGTTTTTAATTAGACCCAAAGATGGAAGTACCTGTAGTTTCCAAAACTAGTCGTTTAAATAAAAATAAATATAACTCAAGTGGTAAAAAACAAGTGTTTTTCAATTACAATTATTTAAGTATGTAATGAATTTTGGAAATTAGTGATTTTGATTTTGTCCATCCCAGTTGTACACGCACCCATGTCATCCACAAGTGTATGTATTTCCCGTAATGAAGAAAATACCTTTGTCCCGTTTTTCCGACGGTTCCAGTCATTAAAAATATTTCCCCGAAGCTAGCTTCAAACCTTCAACCCACATAAACCCTTCTCCATTCCCTTGCATGGTTGTATAAACAAATCGAAGGTCTTTAGACGTGTCCTGACGTCACTAGATGCTGACATCTTAAACCGACCTTTTTATTTATTTAAAGAAATAATTTAAATTTGAATGAGATTCATAAGAAACAATTTTATGATAATTTTTTTTAATTTTCTACTTAAATTAAAAAAAATAACCAATTTTTACTATTTTTCGAATGTTTTTCGCAGATACTTTGTGGCACATTTTTTAAACTTTATAAAATAAGTCTAGATTTGTTTTTAACCCCTTTTTATTGGTACTTTTCTCCAGCCGGTTTCGACAAGACTTCATAATAAAATCTAGAACTTCATATATTTTGTATAAAAGCATTATTAACTTTGTGGTATGGTAGTGAACGATGAATGATAAGGAGAGTATTCTAGAACTTTGTTTTTAACCACTTTTTTGGTAATTTTCTCCAGCCTGTTTTGATAAGAACCTTGTCATCTTCAGTACATATTTATTTAACCCTGATGATGTTAATGTTCTTGTCGAAACCGGTTGGAAAAAATGACCAATTTAAAAGTGGTATTAAACAAAGTTGATTTATTTTATAAAGTTTATTTCTTTAGTAGTGTGGTAGGTAGTAAATCATGAGTAGAATTGTAAAAATTATGAGTGTGTCCCAATACTTGTTCACAAATTTAAGTTTTCTCCACTTTTTACATTTTTTTGAGATCTCAACAAAGATGAAAAATAGTATAGAAGCATGGGTATCAATGAATTTTACACGTATTTTTAGATGTATTTTTCATCTCAGCATAGATGTAGAAGAATATTAGAGTCTGGGTAAATGCGGAAGAGGCGAAGATTGTGTGACGTTCAATTATCTCTGCCTACCCTTACGTGGCAGCGCGATGGTTAGTTAGTTTGTAAATTAAAATTGAAAACGTACGTAATGTCTATACAAACTTTTAATTAATTTTCAACCTAATTTTTATATAATTATAATGTAAGTAATTAGTTAATTTCTTTTATGATTAAAATTCTCTCGGTGAAATTGAATTTCACATACATAATGCCAAGACAGTACCAGGAGTACAGGAGGTGTGGGGATATCGTTGTAATTAATTTTCAATTGAATTTTTATATAATTATAATGTAAGTAGTTACTTTCTTTTATGAATAAAATACTCTCTCGGTGAAATTAAATTTCGCATACATAATGTCAAGACAGTACCAGGAGTGCAGGAGGTGTGGGGAGGTGGTCGCCTCCCTAGTTTACTGAGAGTACCGGAGTGGGTGAAGCTCGTCGCGAGGTGTTCCGCCTTACCCGCTGGGCTCTGCGCTCCTGGTACGCCTAAACGCTAAACACTCCAGGTAGACGTGAGTGACGTCAGAGATACTTTGCGAGATGATCGGCAAGAATATATCGATATGTGGTATTTTTAGAGGCTTCTGCGGTTGTAAAAGTATTCAGCATTTAAATATTACTACCTCGTACTTGTGTATACAATGGTTCCTTAATTTACGCGGTCTCGATTCACGCGAATGTTCTTGAATACGGTTGGGTTATAATCATTAGAACAATTATATATTAATATTGAGGGTAAAAAAGAAAAAATTAACTTTGAACTAATATCAAAAGTGAGGAAAAACGAGCGGTCAAAAATACTCTCGAAAAAAAATTTACCTACTTCATAATAATTACATTAGTGTTCTACAAATGATATGTGAAAAGTTTAAGTGTTTTTAGTCTTTCTGAGTTGTACACTATTCATATTGTTACCTTTGTACTAAAATTGCACATTTAAAATGTAAATGCGAGTAGAAAAGGATTAATGCTTTTTACTTATTTCAATGTTTTATCGTACTTCGCAGTTGTAAGTCAACATTATTGGAAAATAGTTGTAACAACAGAAAATTACCTACCTAGCAAAATAAGTTTTCATAATTTTTTTTTTTTTTAAAGTTATACGAAATTGTATTTCATCTCAGTTAATTAGAAAAAAATATTTATGAGTGAGAAAAAAAGGTACGAAGTATATGGTAGCTATTAGTTTAAATTATAATAGTAGCTAATGTTTTAGAATTTCATAAACCCTAATGGTGACAAGGTTCTTGTTGAAAACGGTGTTCTAATAATAAAAAAGTGGTTAAAACAAAGTAATAATTCATCACTTAGTGGTAATATCTATCCATTTTTAATGTTAATTTGATTTGGTAAATACCAATATTTCTTATAACCTTTTTGACGTTTATAATGAATACCTAAACGAAATGCGTGTCTGATATAAGAAAAAGTGGTATTCACCAAGTTAAATTCAAGTAAGAAAAATACAAAGCAGCTTTATTTATGCGATTTTTATTTGCGCGTTCGTTTCATATTACCAATTTCTTATATTAATAAATGGAAGAGTACCACTATGAAAATGTTATACGGGGGTATTAACGTTATAAATATATGAATATTATTTTACCGTCTTTTATTTTTCTCGTATTTGATCGTCAATAAATAAAAGTAATAATATATCATTTTCGCTATCTTTACATACATTCAAAGAGACTTCCCGAAATAGTTTTAATTTATTATTTTTCCTTCTTATAGATCCTCGGATCTGTTTGTTCCGTTATCCATCTCTTGTAATATGAACTGCCATCTATCACCCATCTCTTTGGAGGTCTTCCAGGTGGTCTTCTTCCGTCTGGGTTCCCTTGAAGAGCAATTCGGGCCAGTCTATTTTCTTGCATTCTATTGATATTGGCATTCCAGAATTTTTCATGCAGATTATAATTTTACTTATTTTATTTATAACCCTTATCCGCACCCAATGGTGCATAGGGCATTGCATCAAATTGACACAGTGTTATATTGATCATTACTTACATGAAGGCAAGGTGATCACTCTTGCGCTTCAGGAACCAGTCCAGGGTAATATTAAACAAATATTAAAGTGTAAATTCACAAATATTTATTTTCACCCCCCCCCTGGGAATCGAACCCGGGACCTCCAGCACGGTAGCTAAACACGGTGACCATTACACCACAGAGGCGACTTTTTTATTTTTATTTTTATAATTTTACCTGATTATTTTATTCAAAACATTTTATGCATCCTTAAACATTCTTGATTTCATAAGATTTAGATTAAGAAATAAAACATTTAAAAAAACTTTTTTCTTCTTCTTCTTCAAACCCTTATCCGCACCCCAATGGTGCATAGAGCACTGCATATGAACGCAGTGTTATCTTGATCGTTAACACATGAAGAAAAGGTGATCAGCCCTCCGCTAAACTACATTTCAGCCCTCCGCTTAGCTACATTTGGTGTAGTAAAACTTATTTTATTCAAATTATACTTTAACTAGCTACGCTCGTGTTTAGATTATTAAAATTTTATTCATAAACATTTAGTAAGACCATTTAAAATTCCAAACACATTGTAATACAATATAAGTACAAATTTATCTTTTCGCCTTTGTTTAAAAAAAAGTATTGATACCAAACCAATGATGTACGTAGAACTTTTCAGGCCAACGAAATAAAACCCGCTGAGGCAACATAGGTAGGCGCCCTCGGGTTAACATAATAGTTATTTTAGGTTAAAAATTTATTTTAAAAGAGTCGACACTTCAAGAAAACTGAGGAAATCCTTCGAGCTTACATTATTTTACATATTAATAAAATAACTACTAAACAACACTTTCTATTTTATTGCATTCTATTGACAGGGGCATTCCAGAATCGTCTTCGCTGTCTTCCCCATCTGATTATATCCTCCGTACGTCACATTTTCCCTATTTCCGTGTTCCTCATTCGGTTTCTTTACGTGTTTCCAGTTATGCACTTCAATGTCCTCATTTCTGAAGTTCTTAGAAAAAATTTGGTTATCGCTGCGTCTGCTGTAGTCCCTATCCCATATGTGGCAATCGGTCTAACACATGTCTTATAATTTTTTTTCTCTGCTTTCAATATTCATATTTATTCTCCCAGATTTTTTGTCGTGGGCCCCTCTATTTTTTTCGTATATATATAAAACATATAAATATATATATTTATTAAAAAATATATATATACACATATATATATATATATATATATATATATATATATATATATATATATATATATATATATATATATATATATATATATATATATATATATATATATATATATATATATATATATATATATATATAAATATACATATATATATATATATATATATATATATATATATATATATATATATATATATATATACATACAAAAGCTAAATTTGAAATCGCTTATTTCATAAATTGGTTCAGCAGTCACTTTGTGGTATAATCTATCCTTGTTTTGAATATTGAAAGCATTTACTTTGTGGATCATATTGATATTTTATTTCGAGAAATAAAAATACTTTGTGTTCTGATCCACTCACATTTTTATTTAACCAACTAGTTTCGGCAACAACCTGTTGCCCTCTTCAGAGTTACAGGGTCAGTAATAAATGTAACCCTGAAGAAGGCAACAGGTTGTTGCCGAAACTAGTTGGTTAAATAAAAATGTGAGTGGATCAGAACACAAAGTATTTTTATTTCTCGAAATAATATAATCTATCCTTATTTAATTTAAGTTTTACTATTTAATACCACTTTTTCTTAAAATTTAACGTCACTCGTGTCTTCAAACACCGTATAAATGATGCGGAATGCATCAAAACACGTGTCACAGTAGATTTTAAGAAAAAGTTGTATTTACTAAGTAAGACTTTATTTAAAATCACTAATTCTATCATTTTGAATATGTGAATTTTTCGTTTCTCAATATTTGCCTCACTATTCATGCAATATTCAATTGGAACTTGCGTACAATACACTATCCAGGAAATATTCCCATATTTCTAAATAGGCTTTCAGTATTCACTACTGCCCTTCCAGCAGGACTCTATTGACAAAATGGACTCCAGTTTCCATGGCAGAGTCGACTGGATTTGACGGGACTCGCATGCATAACGTAATTTAAATTTTAAAAAAACTTATGGGTATTTGAAAAATAATATGGAAATAAAAACGGAGGTTTTTTAAAAATACTTTTAAGAGAGGTTTTGATCATTGAATGCTTAGTATCTTATAATATGATATGTTTTATTAATTGCATCAAAATATGAAATAAGGTGTATCTTACTTTTTATAAAAAATATTCCAGTTGGAATAATCGGCATATATGTGGAGATGCACGAATGTGGAAGAGGCGAAGATTGTTTACAAAGACGGATTGACGGAAAGAATGCAAATCTGAGATAAGCCTTATCGATAAAATTAAGAAAGTTGCGTTGAGATGGTTTGGACACGTGGAATGAATGAGTGAGGAAAGAACGGTAAAAGAAATTTATGAGGCGAATGTAGAAAAAAAGCAGAGAAAGACCGGGGAAAACGTAGCATGATCAGGTATGTCAAATACTTGAAAGCGGCTGGGTCAGGAGTTAAAGTAATCGGCAGGTATATATGAGGAGATGCATGAATGTGGAAGAGGCGAATATTGTTTAAAAAGATCGATTAGTGTGGTGTTTAATTCTCTCTGCCTACCGCTGCGGAGAAGTAACGTGATGGTAAGTTAGTTAGTTATTCCATAGCCATCGATAATGATTTAAAAAAAAAACATGTACAAGAGATTTCTTTAGAGATGCACCGACTGCGCTTTCAGCCGATTAGTCGTCCGTTTTTAAAACCGACTAATCGCCGAACTAATCGGCTTATTCGACTGTGTTTTAAAAGGTTTATCTTAGAAGCGAGTATGAATTGGAAATAATCTTTCCTCTGTCAAAATCCATGTTTTTTTCTTGTTTTTGCATTCATCGTTATTTATTATATTAATTTTATAATTTAAAACTTCTTCTATATTAGCGGACACATTGCCAAGAAATAAATACATATATGTTAAAACAATCCTTACATATGCATTTAAGCATAACTCTCACATAACGCAAGAAAGCACCTCTCGGCAAAGCACACAAATCACATTTAACACACTTTATGGAAACGTATATAGAAATTCAAGATCCTAAACATAGAATCACACCAAAAACTAAATTTACCGTTTTTTTTTTGTTTTTTGCAGTAATAATAGATCTCGCTTTGTATGACATTGTTTTTGTGAAATTTCAACAAAATAATGAAAACACGTATTTATTGAAGTTTTTTTATTATTTAACCGTAACATTTTTTACATTAAATTTAACATAAAAAAGTGAATATATACATATATATATATATATATATATATATATATATATATATATATATATATATATATATATATATATATATATATATATATATATATATATATATAAACGTAAATAACATACAAATGTGTGTAAAATAAATTCGAAAATAAACAAGTTCGAATGAAATTTTAACCCAAAGGCGTATAGTTTGAATAAGGCTATCAGGAGCGCAGAATCCAGTCGGTGAATCGGGTGACATTTACATAAATTGGTATTATAAAGCACGGTTAGATGGAATATGCACTCCTAACCCCTTTCATCCCCTGATGCCCTGGTGGCTTTCGATGGTTTTCAGACTGTCTGGATTGCTTCCGAATACTAGGAACGTCTCATTTAATATGGAGAGATGTTCTTACTGACGAATTAAGTGCTAATACGTCAAATTTTAGAGTGATATTTTTTATATTTATTTTAAGAGAGAGATAAATTTAATTAATTCTATAAAAAATAATCAGTTCGTGTATTCCCTATGTTATTTAAATGCAAATTGGTGTTTCAAATTAATTATTAACTTATTGATAAATAATCATTTTTTATTCTTATTATTAAATTACTTAAACTTACTAATTCTAAAATATGATATAAATATTAATAAATTTAATCATAAGTGTATAAATTAATAATTTACTTTTAAAGTCTAGCTTTATAGCATATATTTAAGTATATTAATTTTAATAACGGTATTTACTTTTTTTTCTCAAAATACGACAAAGGTAAACGATGATTTATGCTTGTAAAAAGTCCAATTTATTTTTTGTGGCTTCCGATTTGGTTTGTTAAATGTCCAACTTGAAGTTAAAAACCTGTACCTTTAACAATTATGAACAAAATATCGTGGTTGAGTTTAAAGAAAGTACCCGTAGTTGTTTTAGCGGTATAAATATAATTTATAATAATATGAAATTATGCTCTCGACTTCGTTATTCTTTTTATTCCAGTTTGCTTCAAACCGCATTTTTTGTCCACCGAAAGTTCGCGAAATAATAGCTCTAAAATAAACGGACTTCTCTGATCGATCAACTGCAAATAAACCAATAATATTCTTAAAAAAATCTAGGATTATATTATTATAATTTAACATTTTCACATCATAAGAGTGTAGCACATTATTTTTTCTTATATATATCTACGAATATTTTGTTTCACTTAATTTTTCTTCTTTGTTCTCTTCATTATTTCTTGGTAGGTATGATGACGTAGAACCGCATTCATGGTCTATCCAAAAAACATTGTCAGGTCCCTGCGAAAAAAAAATACAATAAGATTTGTTTTTTTGCTGAGATTTCTTGGTGGAACTATAATGAACCTGTTGATTTGGTAGTCAATTTGTGGCACGAAACTTGTGGTAATAACTATCAAATTAAAATTTTTATTCGTAGCAAATACCACTGTTTCATAAAATCTACTATTGTGACACGTGTTTCGATGCATTCAGCATCATTTTTCAATACCGTAAACGATAATCATAAAGCCTGCCCCCTGCCTCTAAAAAGTTTTATTTATTTATTTTTACTTGACTTTACTTGGTTTTTTAAGCTTTTTGCCATTAATGTACAAATAGTAAATCAGACGCCAGACAAAGATCTTCAATGTGATAGATCGCATTGCCAAACTGAAATGGCAATGGGCGGGTCATATTGCGAGACAGGGAATTGACAGATGGGCATGCAGAGTTCTGCGGTGGAGACCATGGGACATGA
Organism: Brachycentrus maculatus; assembly: GCF_059751285.1. NCBI lineage: Eukaryota > Metazoa > Arthropoda > Insecta > Trichoptera > Brachycentridae > Brachycentrus > Brachycentrus maculatus. Next base: position 1,630,900 of record NW_028280910.1, read on the forward strand.
AGAGAGGAATAAGCTGGCTCCAGAAAAGATGGTCCGATGACATTGTTCTCGTCGCTGGTAGTAAGTGGATTGAAAAACCCCAAACGAGAGAAGGTTGGAAGAAATAAGAAGAGCTACATCTAACAGTGGAGAGACAGCTGACAAAGAAGAAGAATGTATAGTACAAAACAAGACGATACGTACGATTAAAGCCAAGGGTTTAGTAGGTACTCGAAATATATAAACGTAAAATAATAATAAAAATGGGAAGATTTAAAATCATCTTATGAATTAAAGAGTGAAGTTGATGGGAGTAGTACAATGATTGATAGAATTTTGGCGTAGTCATAACATAATTTTTGCTTACCGAGCCATTTCCTCTGAGGGTGTAGATTTCTTCATATTTCGGAACACAATCTTCATCCATTGCTGAATCATTTTCGCCAGTTTTGAGTTCTTTGTCTTCTTGTACGCATTTTGAATCAAGATCAGATGATTTCAGAACGTTTCTATTATCCTCTAATGCAATCCTTCCATCTATTTCAACGAAAAAATGGGCAGTTTCGTGTTTGGTGCGTGTTTTTACATCATTCTTCACTTGGGGTTGATTTGAATGACGCATAGTTTCGGATTTGAAAACCTCGTCACTACTGTCGGATTCTCCTGAAATTTTATCAGCGTAAGAACAGGTCCCTTCTATTTTGCAGTATCTCAGTTTCTCCAACCCGTTTGAAAATTCCGATGAAACCTCTGGATACGTAGGGGAGTTAAGTTCAAAGTAGCTTTTTAGTTTTTCGAGTTCTTCCTTGTACTCCTCTTCTCTTCCAAATCGTCTGAACTGATCGGTTTGACTGACGACTGAATCGTACGCTGGCGGGGGTCCAGGAGTGGGAGGTCTTCTGTATGGTGGAGGGTTGGATTCGTAGTACTGAAACAATGGAAAATTAAACGTCAGAATGAAGTTATCACAGAGAAAATGTACATTTTTAACCCTTTTATGGACACAATATCATTACATATTTTTTGACATGTCAACATAAATGAAGAAGAATATAGAAGTCTGGGTATTTACAAAGCTTGTGACCTATCATAGGGTGGTAAAGTGATCACTTTACACACGTGCAACATTCACCATTTTACCCATGATTGGCAACCACACTACTCAATTTTTTAGACTTCCTACATACATATGATCTCATGACACACAAATTATGAGTTGACAACGGTCATCTATATTGAATTGATAAAACTTTTATTTTGCAGAGATCCTATTATTTATCTCTGCTAATTCAAATCAATCATAGATGACTCCCCTAAACTTAAACATGTAGATTTATGTAATGAGATTTATGATATATGCATGAGTTCCAAAATTTGAGTGTTGTGGTTGTCAATCATGGGTAGAATGGTGAATATTACACGTGTGTAAAGTGATCACTTAACACAATGAAAGGTCATAATCTCCATAAATACCTAGACCTCGAAATTAATTTTCATCTACGCTGAGATGTCAAAAATGTGATTATTAATTTTATCTAATTGCGTTCCTACGTACGAAAATTTTATTGTTTCACTGAAACGAAAATAATTATTAAAAAAATTATGCAATAAATTATCAGCTTGTGTTGTATTAACATTCGGGTCGCGAATTTAAATTGAAATCGTAGAAATTTAAATTAAAAATATTTTCGTTTTAATTTTGTTGTTTTCTGTGCGCCGAACAAAGAGAAATTGATACCCGCGGAAGCAAAAACACAGAATAACACGTGTGGAGTGTATCCGGCGATCAGTTTCCTAAGCGCTGCACGGTTTGGTATAATAATTGGGAGTAAGGGGCGGTTTTCAGCGGTTTCAGGAATTTGTTTTGTAGCACATGGACATTCGTTAGAGGGGTGGACTTGCCTTTCGAGTTAAATTAAGTTAACATATCGTAGGTGTACTTGCAGAAAACTTTAACTCGAAAATATGCTTTATATTATCCACTGACACTTCGTGATGGAATTGCATTTTTAATTTATTATTAGATTAAAACCAATATTTTTAGCTTTTCCACTTTTTTATTTGACCAGCGACCGGGTTTCGTCGTTACCGACATCATCAGACTGGTCTGATGATGTCGGTAACGACGAAACCCGGTCGCTGGTCAAATAAAAAAGTGGAAAAGCTAAAAATATTGGTTTTAATCTAATAATAAATCGAAAATATGCAATTTCATTAATTCCTCTCCTTTCCTTCTTCTTCCCGCTGAATGTATTCTTTTATATCATACCCTTTTTTTAAATTTCTGAATGTTTTTTAATAGTTTTATAACATAAATGTGGAATTGTTTAATTAGCTTTTTTTTTTAACGAAACTGTTTTTTTTTAACGTAATGTAATGTTTATTATTGTTAATGTAACTATCGTTTATTATATCATTTTTTATATATAAGCTGTACAATTCCCGAATAAATAAAATAAAAATAAAATAAATAAAATTTCGACTTAATGATGCAGTATTATAAAGTTTTCAACGTTCTACAAACTGGCAAATAAACTAAGTTGTTTCAAATGTCATATTTATGTGGTTTTTAAAGTTAATTGAACTTTAAGTTTAAAACATATTTTTTTATTCAGGTTAAAAGCTTTAAATAACAGGGATTATAGAGTTAACGTTTTTTTGCAAGTATACCCACGATGTATACATTGGGCTGTTCAATTAATACGTAGACCGACGTCATAAAACAAAAATTACTTTATATTATTTAAAATTCTAAATATTATTTATTGATCAAAAGCGAAACATAGTATGCGCGAGTTCACAAAAGCCATCTATGTGTTTGATAAATATATCTAGAAGTTTTAAGAATTTGAGTAGTGTGGTTGTCAATCATGGGTAGAATTGGTGAATTATACGTAAATAAAGAAATTACTTATACCAACCTATGATAGTTGCCCTGTAAATACCCATACTTCCATATTCTTCTTCATCTATGCCGAGATGCCAAGAAAAATGTGAAAAATTATTTAGAGACAATAATAATTTTTTACTTCATTTTGAAAAATAGACAGTTCTATGAAAAATAATTTATCATTGTTTTCATCAAATATATAAAAAAAAAATTGTAAAATGTCAAAAACGTTGAAACGTTGAGTGTGTTACGGGCACAACAGTTGCAAAGCACTTCTCTACAGGAAGCCTAAACCTAACATTGTGTATCTTTTCCGGGAATTCGACTAGAGAGTAGGGCAAGTCCACTCATTATAGAGTTTGTTCCAGTCACGTGGCGCTAAGGGTTGGTTTTAATGGTCGCGCGTCATTAGAGGGACTGAAAAGGTTCCAGTCTCGGATTGTGTTCAGACACAACACGGCAATTAGAACAATTTTCCACACCCTGCGGTGCGCCACGGTCCACCGCACGGGACACGCTGTATATATGTGGCACTGGCTGTTAATTTGTTGAATGTAATTACAACAGTAAACTGCTGTAATATGTCCGATATTAAAAGCACTTGTATTGTAAATGATTGCCGTGAAATAATGACACGAGTTGCAAATGTTTCTTGAATGTTTTCCGCAGATACTTTGTGGCACATTTTATAATATCTTTATAAAATGAATTAACTTTGTTTTCACCACTTTTTATTAATACAATTCGACCTACCGGTTTCGACAATACCTTGTCATCTTGGTGATGACAAGGTTTTGTCGAAACCGGTAGGTTGAATTGTATTAGTAAAAAAGTGGTGAAAACAAAGTTAATTAATTTTATAATGATATGTTAATGTGTCTTTTACAATTGGTAGAGAAGTTTGTTTTTTTTTTAAATAGCTATTTTTCCAACCCTAAATGGAAGTGAAGTATAGCGTTGACTGAAGAAGGATGAAAGTAGACTGAATGCAGTCAAAATGCGTTCTCTCAGACGAATGTGCGGCAAAACGTTGTATGATAGATGTTCAAATGGCGATATAAGGAAAGGATGCAAGGTTGAGTTACTCGTAAGCATTATCAATAAAATTAAGAAAGGTGTGTTGATGTGGTTTGGGCATGTGAATCGAATAAGTTAAAGAAAGTATAGTAGGTATAGCATATTTATGAGGCGAATATGGTTGGTAATAGAAGTAGAGGAAGACTGAGGAAAGCTTGGCATGACCAAGTATTTCATACACTTGAAAGTAGTCGGTCAGGAGTCGGAATAATCGGCGTGTATTTATGAGATGTATGATTGTGGAAGTGGCGCAGATTATGTGCAAAGACAAGTTGTCGTGGCGTTCTATTCTTTCTGCCTACCCTTGTGGGAAACGGCGTGATGGTTAGTTAGTTAAGTGTGTCCAAATACCTGTTATCTGTATAACTATTTAACACAAATTTAAATCATCTCCTTATTTATCTCTTATTACTTTTTTTTTATAAAATAGCTCCTTATTGGATATAATCTAGATTTGTGAACAAGTATTTGTACACACTCAAAATATTGTTTATATTCCCATTTTTGTATGTACATATGTAAGTGTTTGAGTAGCCTCCTTTTAATTATTTAGGGGTTGATACTGGTTTCAGATCAATTAATAATGAATGGCGACTGATATGGTGACTGTAATCTGGAAACCTAATGCGTAAACTATTCAGACATCTTTCAGTCATATGGACCTAATTAATGGATTAAACCTTGCCTCAACCTACCCCTAATGTGGGGGATGTATATTCATTCCTACTCCTAACTCTTGTGACGAATTCCGCCAGCGGACGAGGGTGGCTCAAAAGTCATCCCCTCTTTAGATTGAATTATTTTAATCGAAATTTCCAGTATAATTTTTTTATTTATTTATTTATACCTGTAAATCTTATAACTAATCATCACGCAGCTTCCCGTAGGGGTAACGTAGAGAGAATAGAAAGCTTTGCACGGTTTTTGCACGTTTTTGCACGTGGAGTTGTTTTTAAATTTTAACATCTCATAATTGATGAAGATAATATGGAAGTCTGGGTATTTACAGGGCTTATAACATGTCATAAATCACTTAAACAGCATTTGATTGATTACAAGCCCTGTGTATACCTAGACTTCTTCATCTTTGTTGAGATGTCAAAATGTAATTGCGTTCAATTAGTGGCGTTCCACACCAAAACTTTTTTCTTTTCGAAACTATATGTTTAATAACTGTAATATTAAATATAACTAAAAAAATATAAATTAATATAACGTTATAACTATGTAACTATATAACTGTATGCCTAGATATATGTATGTGAAGGAGGCGAAGAGTGTATGTCAGGACAGAAGAGTGTGGGGTTACATCCTTTCTGCCTACCCCTGCGGGGAAACGGCGTGATGGTAGTAGTAGTTGTAGATTTAACTATAAATTACAAATGTGAAATTTTGTAACTGGAATGGTACAAATACCTGTTTTGTGTTACTCGATAACGTAAATGAATTTATGTATGTAACTTTAAAAAAAAATTTTTTTGAAGAAAAACTATTTTTTTTTAATACAAAAACAATGTTTTAAGCAAAAAAATCAATTACTTTAAATTTTACCTGGATTATAAGAAAATTAAGTTATGAATTATTGTATATTGGTCCTTGAGATGGGTGATTTTTGACTTGCCTCTGCGCAATATTATGACAAAATTCCACGACTATGTTTCACACGACTCCCTTTCTTGCTAAATTATCCGAATTAATTTACTATACTCAAACTGAATTTATAATTAATGGTGAGTCTGTGTGACCGAGCTAATGAATTATTGTGCGAAAGTTCAATGGAAGTTCATTATAACTATTTCAGATGGCCATGTTTTGGGGTCAACCATGTTGTAACTGGCCATTAAATGTCCCCCCTCTGGCGGTATTCACTCGCAAAATTCACAAAGACCTGAATTGATTTAAAAATACCGTATTTTTTATGGGAGGAATGAGGAACTTTAAAACTTTTTAAAATTAAACAAATTTTTATTATTAGTACATTTTAACCGACCGGTTTCGACAAGAACCTTATCATCATCAGGGTTTATTAAATTCTAAATTATACTTTTAATAAAAAAATGTGGTTAAAACAAAGTTGTTTAATTTTATAAAGTTTATAAAATGTGGCACAATGTATCTGCGAAAAACATTCAAGAGATGAATTTTTAAACTCAATACTTTTATGAATTTGAAATAAACTAAAAATAATAATGATGAATGTGCTATTAAACTATGTGAACGATGAATGATAAGGAGAGCGTTATATTACCAAACCACAAAGTTAACAATGCTTTTAATATACAAAATATAATATAAACACATAAAAGAATCTTTATATTTTGAAATATTTCAAGATTCAATATCGGGAAGCCATTTTCTTAAATAAATACCGCGACATTTTGTCGCGGGAAATCGCGGGGCTCCCGAGGGCTTCGCTAATACAAATCACTTCCCGCCAATTACTTCCGGAAGTGCCGCCATCTTGGCTGCCGACGTCACCGGCGACGCCTCGCTTCCGCTAAACGGATAACATTCGAAACAGGTGCAAAGCTCGAAGCAAACACGTCTCGTTGGAAAATAAGACTAATCTTTACTTATCTTCGAAGAAACAATGTTTTTGTACCTGTTATCAGCACTCAGGGGCTTTTAGCACAATTTGGTTTATATAAAACCGAAAATTCATTAATTCTTTTCTAAACACTTAATCGTTTATATTACTTTGAACTAAGACTACGTTTACATTAGACATCTCTAGGATGAATTCCGATTTTTGGACGACTTCTTCTTCTTCTGTGCGTGTCATGTCAGGTCCCCTGTCGTCGAGAGTACTCACTTGAGAGTAATTGTTCTTGTCTCAGGCAGCTCTAAACAGCGCCTCGACAGACCTGATTCCCGTCCAATCTCGTATATTCTAGAGCCAGGAGATCTGCCTTATTTTTCTTGTATTTTATAATAAATAAAACCCTTATCCGCACCCCAATGATGCATAGGGCACTGTGTCATATAAACGCAGTGTTATCTTGATCGTTTACACATGAAGGAAAGGTGATCAGGCCTCCGCTTCAGGTACCAGTCCATGGTAGTATTGAATAAATATTACAGTGAATAAATCACTTATATTTATTTTACCCCCCTTGGGAATTGAACCCGGGACTTCCAGAACGGTAGCCGAGCGTGCTGACCATTACACCACGGAGGCGGACATTCTTGTATTTTAGGTACATTAATCTAAATTTGACCTGACGATGGAATGGTCATTCCAAAACCGGCAGTCGTGACGTAGTGATTTTAAGTGGTATTACTCAAAGTGAGCGAAGGGTTAAGAAGGGTTTTCGTTGAGATGTTCTATTTTGAGATATCAATATGTAAATGAGGAAGACCGAGGAAAACTTGGTACGATCAGGTATGCCAAATACTTGAAAACGGTCAGGTTAGGAGTCGAAACAATCGGCGGGTATGTATGAGGAGATGCATGAACGTGGAAGAGGCTAAGAATGTTTGCAAAGACGGAGTGGTGTGGCGTTCTATTGTCTCTGCCTACCCCTGCGGGGAAGCGGCGTGATGGTTAGTAAGTTAGTTAGTAAAATGTAAAAATAACTTTTACTTAAGCACCACTAAGCAATAGTGGTACTTACTAAATAAAACTTAAATTAAAAATGGATAGCTTTTACCACAAAGTGACTGCCGAATCAATTTATGAAAAAATTGTTAAAATAACTCCTGAGTGGAGAAAGCTCAGATTCGTGAACAAATATTGAGACGCACTCAAAATGTTGTGCATTCATTCTTCTTTCATTACTTACTTCTTTTGCCAACTCTTTGCTTCCATTAATTAGGGTTGGAACCGGGACTCTATGGTGTACTGCTAGTTAACGTACGTGTCTAAATACTAAAAAATAGATAAATAAACATCTATTTTTTTGTTCCTTGCTAACTAGAATTATTTTTTTGTTTCAGAAACTTCTATTGCGAGGCTGACTTTGCGTACTAACCCGAATGCTGTGTGATTTTTATGGGACAGTAAGTATTTTTATAAACGTATCATTTTTCGCAATCAATATTTGAAGCGATGATTAAGGAAACATTTTTATAGCATTTTTTATAGCACTTGGGTTTTATTAAAGACTACTAGTTTCGAAAGCTAAACTTCCATCGCCAGGTCTGAATAATCACTATTAAAGTTATTAATACAGTTATTATTCAGACCTGACGATGGAAGTTAAGCTTCCGAAACTAGTAGTCCATAATAAAACTCAAGTGGTGTAAAAACAAGTTTTTCCTTAATCATTGTAACATGTATTACCACAAAGTTAGTGCCGAAACAATAAATACGATATGTGAATCCCTAACTTAGTGCTGTTCCATTCTATAACTGTACCCAGCTATGCGTTGCTATGGCTCAGTCAAATTGTAAAATGGAAAAGAAAGATAAATGAATAACCACATTTTTAACACGTTTAGTTTAAAAATACTTGTGGGTGTCAAAGTGTGTAAACACAAGTTTCAAAAAATAGAATGGCGAAAGTTACACTTTAAAAAAAGATCTGTTTAACCAGTCTATTACAGGTCTCAAGCCCTGTAAATACCAAGACTTCTATATTCTTATTCATCTCTGTTGAGATGTTAATATAAATAACTCCTAAGTGCCCGCCTCCGTAGTGTAATTAATGGTCAGCACGCTTGGCTACCGTACTGGAGGTCCCAAGTTCGATTCTCAGGGGGAGTCAATTAAATATAAGTGTTTTTTCACCCTAATATTTATTCATTATTACACTGGACTGGTACTTGTAGCGGAGGGGTGATCACATCGCCTTCAGGTGTAACGATCAAGATAACACTGTGTTTATATGATGCAGTGCCCTATGCACCATTGGGGTGCGGATAAGGGTTTGAATTAACTGTTATATTAAATTTACAAATAAAATAAAATAAAATTAATGAAAAACTTATTTTTTCAATACAAAAACAATGTTTTAAGCAAAAAAAAATCGTCACGTCAAATGTTACCTGGGTTTAAAGAAGAAGTGGACAAACTCAGATTTGTGAAAAAACATTTGGACACACTCAAACTATTGTAGAGCAAATATTATATTTTTTTTTTAGAAAATGATTATACGTGCATCGGCGTCGTATAAATCCCGAAGAACGCAGTACGCAGTTCTTATCATAAGTTAGTTAAGTGTATTATTAAGTTAAGCGTGTTGCCTTCCTAGGCGCAATGTAAGTATTTGATAGAAATGTAAGTATGTACATAGATATAAGAATAAATAAGTAAATTCACTACCTGAGTAAAATCAAGAATTAAAATCATACACCTAAGTAACTTCACTGCTAACTTAGAATCAATGAAATGTATAAACTCATGCCTCTAGCGAGATAGCGAGTGTTTTTGCCTAGAATTTTCACTCATGAATTACATGAAATTATAGTAACTTTAAACATAAAGAGTAAATCCACTCACAAGTAGGCATAGGCTATGAAACTTATAAAGTTGAAGCCTGAGTTGCATAAGCCGTAGCTTGATTTCAGAGTCACTTGGACGTTAGGTAATTCAAAAAAAAAACGCAGTTCTTCGGTTAGCAATTTTGTTTTATAAGTGAGGGATATTGGCGTATGTGAATATTGATGGGAGTACACATGGGAGGTATTGAATGAGGGAATAAGGAATCTTCCTTGTAAAATACATGTATCTATGAGTGATGGGACATAACAGTCCTGGAAATCCCTCAGGATAGCGCTATAAAACATTCAGCATACATCCATGTCTGGAAACATACGATAGAGCGGAGTCGCTCGCTTAGGGTTGATAAATATTCTCCATAGAATTTTTCAAAAACCCATAACTTGTTCAAAACAATTTCTAATTTCTATTTAAACATCATAAATAATAATAATATTCATTTGTGTTTTCAAAATATTTTACTAATCCTTATCGTTATTCAATATTGCCAACAGTGTCTAAAATATGTTTTCCTGCGCCAACATTTATTTCCTAAAAATAATAATAGATCTAGCCAAAGAATGAATAATTGATTAGAAATCCCTTTTTGTAAATCCAGACTTGCGCAAAGACACTCATTTTTCATAGCTCCAAAACTGTTAAATTTATTCCACTAAGACTATATGTTAGATTTTAATTACCTAGGTTTGTGTAGATTAAAATTTTTTGCTTAGATTGTTTATTGAAGAGACAGATTTAAGCTCCTTTTTCTTGTAGACGTATCACTCATGTAGTACACGCTTGCTAACTTTTTACTTTTTTATCTTAGTTTTTGATTTTTTTGTTAATTTTTTTTTTGTTTTCTGTTAGTCATGTATTTTGTATTTTTTCTATTTTATATTAACACTTTATTCTAGTTCTACTTCTTATAATATCTATTGTATTCTTGCCAGTGTCTTTTACTATGACCTAAATTATATTGTTTACCCACACACAGGCCATGCCTTTGTGGGATCTTTTTTTGTATTGATATTTTATTAAAATTTTTGGATTTTAATTTATGTCATTTTTGTTAGACGACTTCCTTTGACGCGTGGCTGCAATATTTGTATGGACACGGGAGCCGAGTTCGACGCACAGAGCGTGTTTTGAGGATTAAAGAAATGATAGTTAAATTTGAATGCGAGACGATCTAACCGTTGTCAGTAAGTTTTCTACCCCAAGAGTCTAGTACAGGGATGGCAAAACTTTTTCACGACTGGGTAATTTTTTTAATTTTTTTTTTTAAATAAAAAATTCAATGTCGCTGGCCACATACTATTTTAAACAAAGGCCAACAAATATTACAAGTAAATAAAGGGTCGTACTTTACATAAGGGTCCATTGGACCCAGACGGTAGTTATTTATAGTTTTTGCTTGCAGTAGACCGAGGGTTAGTAAAATTATTTATAGATTTGGCGGTTAATTTGTAGAACTCTTTTTTTATTTTATTAAAATTAAACACATGAAAATACCGCTTTAATGAGTTTTATTTTTTAGTTACGACTAGTTTCGAAAACGACAGAGGTTTTCATCTTCTGGTACAAATTAAAACATCCATTGTAGAACTCCATTGTAATTTATATATGACATATTAAAATCAATAGTTTGAAAATGCCATAACAAGGCGAAACAGTTGTCATTTTTTATGTGATTTAAAATTATAACACAATTTGGTGTTTCATATTAATCTTTAATATTTAAAGTCAGTAAAATTTAACCTTCTATGTCCCAACTCTAAAATTTAGAATTAGCTTCACATACGGTGTTTGAAAATGACGCGGAATGCATCAAAACACGTATCACAGTAGATTTTAAGAAATAGTGGTATTAACTAAGTAAAACATTAAATTAAAAATCACTAAAATTCATTGATGAAAATTAACATAAAAATTGATAAATTACTGCTTGTACGCATTTTTCGATTCAAACGTAATTCTTTGCACAGTACCTAAGCTTTTCAATGCTTTTTCTTCAATTAAATAAAAACTTTTATTAAAAATAATCTTATCGTAAAGTTCAAGCGGGTGAGATGATTTCACACGCGGGTCCCTCGTTCACCATCCCTGATCTAGAATCTAACCGTTAGAGACATAATAAATCATAAGTAGTTTCTGTTAGTATATATATAACAAATTAATACGCCCAAGAACCTGGGCACTTCCACGAATAATGAATTACTCAGAGTCGTGAAGTTCGGGCCGTGTCTTCGGGGATCGTCGGGCGAAAGGTTCGTGATGTGCCTGCTCTATTAAATTCTCCACATCCCTTATTTCATCATCCCTCGGACTGAGAATAGGTTCCATCCATTACTCTTTCTTTGCTTGACATACGTCAGCATCGCGACGTCCACCGGCATCCGAATTGTCAGTTTATACAATATTTCCCGAGGAGCGTCCGAATAGTCAACCGATGATTTATGTAAGTGAAAAAGAAATTTATTTATCGAATCGGCAGTTCGGCTGTTCAAACTCAAAACACAGTAAGGGACATTTTTTTTGTAGTACGTTTTTTTTGCATTTTTGGACTAAGTAGATTCTACTTAATCCAAAGCAAAAAAAACGTACTACAAAAAAATGTCCCTTACTGTGTTTTAAGTTTGGACAGCCGAGTTGCTTTATACTATTCCATAATTTATCGTTTATTTTTAATAAATCAAAACACGATTTGTGACAGCTGTTTCGCCTTGCGTAAGTATTATCAAACTATATACCTGGTATGATGACGTCAGTAACAACAAAGCCCGATCGCTGATCAAATTATAAAACATTAAAGTGCTACAAGGTATTCAGTTGCTATAAATTGTATATTAAAACCATTGTTGGCTGTTTGGTATGGTAATATAACACTCTCCTTATCATTTATCGTCCACTTTCTGTAATACCACTTTTAAAGTGATTTGTTGTTATTTTATTAATATGTAAAATAATTTAAGCTTTTCCGAAGGATTTCCTTAGTTTTCTTGAAGTATCGAGTCTTTTAATATATTTTTTTAACCTAAAATAACTCTTTTGTTGACCCGAGGGTGCCTACCTATGTTGCCTAAGCGGGCGTACATCATTGGCTTGGGAATACTTTTTTTAAAATAAAGGTCAAAATGTAAATTTGTACTTAAATTGTATTATAACGTGTCCGGAATTTAATTAGTCTTACTAAATATTTTTGAATGATAATTTTATAATCCAAACACGAGCATAGCTAGTTAAAGTAGAATTTAAATTAAACAAGTTTTATTACACCAAATGTAGTTAAAAAATTGCTTTTCTTTATCTAAATCTTATGCATTAAATAATGTTTTAGGATACCTACATAAAATGTAGTGAATAAAATAATCTGGGCAAATTATAATCTGCATGAAAAATTCTGGAATACCCATGTCAATAGAATGCAAGAAAATAGACTGGCCCGAATTGCTCTTCAAGGGAACCCAGACGGAAAAAGACCACCTGGAAGACCTACAAAGCGATGACGTGACAGCTGCCAGTCCACGTCACAAGAGACGGATAACGGAGCAGGAAGAACCGAGGATCTATAAGAAGGAAGAAGAAGAAGAAATAAGTGTGTACTACAACTACAAATTTGATAATGAATCTGTCTGCTCTGGGCAGAACAATATAAATGTCATCACTCGCTCGAGTAAGCTTGCACATCACGTGATCAAGTAATTAGCCAATCAGCTCCCGAGTCAATCACTGGACCGAAGTGTGAAGTAACTTGATGCGATGGGGGAATTGATACAGTGGAACCTCGGGAATCCGAACTAATTGGAGCTGTGGCCTGTTCGGATTTGGAAAAGTTCGGATTGGCCGAGAAATTTGTTATACAGTACGTACATAGTACTTTACGCTGCAGTAGTTACGTTGTCGCGCCGTTTTATGTCGCCTAGTATTCAACAAGCAATTCAATGTCGAATTGTTCAAATTCGAAACACAGTGCTTGAATCACTAGAATTTCACTAGAGACATCTATGGTGAGATGAAACAAGCTTTTTCATTGAGCAGAAACTCTTTGAATTGTATATAAGGTCTGAATCCTGGATTACAATCACACCCATGAAAAACGCTTATACGATTATATTATAATCACTAGCACATTATAATCACATCCATGAAAAACGCTAGAAAATATCCTTTTCATTTTAGCTTATAATTTGACCAGTTAATTTGTCTACAACGTTTTGAGTGTGTCCAAAAACTTGTTCACAAATCGTCAAAAGGAAAATTCTTACACATTGGGGGTTTACATACCACATTCCGTCATTTCAGGGTTAAATAATCTAATCTCTTGTATTTTATTTTTTTCTATAAGCACTTTTATGGGACAAAATACAATATATTACTTGCTGCTTAAATAATATGTTGAATATGAATCTTCCGTAGAATAATATAATAATTTCAGAATTGTATAGATAGAAATAATCTCAGAATTGTATAGATCGGATAGAAGTACAGTAAGCCCCCCGGTAACGTTGAGATAGGTAGCGCCTTTATATGGGGTAAATGTTTTTAATTTAATTTTTATTAAAAATGTAGTATTTTGTGTAGTTTTAACTGTGTAAATGGTGCTATGGTGGTGAAGGGTGGTATTTTTTGCATGCTGTGGTAGTGATTGTCCTAACGAAGAGACGGGTACGTCTCGAAACCGGTAGACATAAAAATCTCGGTGAGTGGTTATAAACTAATATTATTAACATTTTTGTAAAAAAATAAATAAGTTAAAAAAAGTGTTTTTTTTTTATTATTTACAAAAATACTTCGATTTCATACTATTTCTGTAAGACTAAGCAGCTCAATAGTAGAAATACGTATCAAATTGTGGTAGAGTGGGTTCGAACCTAGATACTCTGACTCAATAGCCGTGACACTAACCACGGGACCACAACCCGACAGTAATATTAAATTTAAATGACTCATTTCAGTCATTTCCGCTAGTTAAAAAGTAAAAGTAAAATTTAAAAATATTAACCCCTTATAACGTCCCCTCCGATAAAGCCGTGCCTATCACAACGTTATAGGGGAGTCGACTGTATATAACGGGGGAAAAGAATTATTTTGTATGTTGACAGGTAATTTATTTTTTTCTGTAAAAATAATTCCCCGGCATGTTTGAGAATCAGGCGAACTGGATAATTCGTTCCACTTGTCCAAACCATTGTTCCAATTATTTCACTTAAAGTTAATATCTGTAAGATAAATATCTGAGCTGAGGATATATCGCTCAATCCTTTCAACAACGTCATACATCTAAAAACTTGATTTTTCAAGAGATCGTTTTTTAAGTTTAAAAATATAATAAAATGAATTAAAAATAAATATCAAGCCACTTATTGAACTTTTTACAGTGCAATAGATCTTTTTATGTAAAACATGAGTGTTTTTCGCCACGCTAGCCACGCTATTTTGAAGAAAAGGTATTTCTGTAGCGGGTAAATATTAAGTTGAAAACATGCCCCGTTTGCTCTGATATAGTACATTTTCTGGGCATTCCGAAAACATGCAACTGAAAAATATATATTCTCTCTACCTACTCCTATGGCAAAGCAGTAAGACGGTTAGTCAGATAGTAAGTCTCGTCATAAAATTAACTTTATTTACAACATTTTGAGTGTGTCCAAATACTTGTTCGCAAATCTGGATTTTCCCAACTTCAAAAGTTATTTTTACATTTTGACATCTTAACACAGATGAAGAAGAATATGGAAGTCAGTATTTACAGGACTTATCATAGGCTGGTTAAGTGATCACTTTACACACGCGCAACATTCACCATTCCACCCATGATTGACAGCCACACAACTAAAAATTTTGAAACTCCTAAATATATGATCAATCTTATGACACAGTACATATGAGCTCACAACAGCCATCTTTGTTGGATTGAAAAAGTTTTCATTAAGAAGAGCCCATTTTATTTGTATGCAATGCTTATGACCTTAATAGGCTGGTTAACCAGCCTATGACAGGTCATAAGCCTTGTAAATACACTGATTTCCTTATTTTTATTAATCTATGATGATATGTCAAAATGCTCAAATTTATTGCTTAGAATAAAACATATTTACGTAAGTATTAAAAAGACCTCCTATTTCATGGTTTTAAGTAGTAACAAAATACCATGGTTGTATTTCAGTTTCAGCTTGGCTGGAGCTCATGAGTAGAAGGGGGCAACATAGCTACCATTAATCACAATATCATAGCGAAGTTATTATTTACGAAGGAAATGAAATTGTGTATTAATTTCCAAGTAGCTTCACGTTCCTTAGGGGTGAGAGTGACACAGCCTTAATTAGAGTTGATTAAATAAAACCTTATTGCACTAAAGTTAGCTCTAAAGGGCGTTATTACAAACCGTCGCGAAATACGTAGTGCCTTGTTTGTACCTAATGAAAATGCTGATGTATTTCATTTATCAGTGATGTTTATAGGTTATTTTCCAAATTACTTATTGAACATTTTATTTTAAATTACGAATTGGTAGAAGTTATTTAAAAATCAACGATTAAGAAGGATTTGGAAATTTGTGTATTTACAGGACCTACGACTTGTCATCGGCTTGGTTAAGTGAACACTTTACACAGGTTTAACATTTACTTTTCTTTCCATGATTGACACTACACTATAACACTCTCCTTTTCATTTATCGTTCATTTTTCGTAATACCACATCAAAATTGAGTAAATTGTTTTACACTGTGGATGTGATACCAGTTGAGATACAAGTGCTATTACACAAAGTGAACGATGAATGATAAGGTGATTAACTAAAGCAGCCTATGACACCGTAAGCTTTTTAAATACTCAGATTCAATGTTTTTCTTTATCTATGTTGAGATGTCAAATGTAAAAATCTCTTAAGTAGAGGAAATTAAATATGTGAACGAGGATTTGGACTCACCCATGTTGTGAATGTCATTTACGAGTAAGTTATGTTCATGCTGCAATTAAGAAAGATTTTCCAGGACCAACTTCTTTAGGTTGCATCTATGTTTTTCATGGCGTCCGCCTCCGTTGGGCAATGGTAAGCGTGTTTAGCTAACGTGCTGGTGGTCCTGGGTTCGATTTCCAGGGGGGAGTGAAAATAAATATTAGTGATTTTACATTCTAATATTTATTTTATATTACCCTGGACTGGTTCCTGAAGCGCAAGAGTGATCGTCTTGCCGCCATGTCAGTAACGATCAAGATTACACTGCGTCAATACAATGCAGTGCCTTATGCACCATTAGGTGCAGATAAGGGTTAGAATGGTTGACATTAGTATTTTTTTTATTGGCAGAAATTACATGGAATTTACGTTAGACTCCTTCCGGATTAATTTACAAACTTGTGTGTAACTATTCTCTGCTAGACAGGCATATAGGAATGGTATTTTCTCATACAATCGTTTCAATTTATATAGAAAAAATAATTTTTATGCCATCGTTGTTTTGAGAACAAAGGCTGCGGAGCCACAAAAGGATACAGTTTGTAAAAGGGAAACGAATACAAGGCTCCACAAAATAGTAGCTTTATTGTATTGAAGTTTTGTTTGACGTTTTTGCCATTATACTTGAGCATTTTTTAGATGTCAATTGTACAATTATATGGGAAGTTTCGTGTAACTTGGACCGACTGTACAACGAATTCATCATAAATGTGCATATATATATATATATATATATATATATATATATATATATATATAAATATATATATATATATATAAAGGGTCCGCCAAATAACTTTTTTTTTTAAAACAGGGCGCAAAACATCGAGTGTAGCTTCGGCTGTGTGGCACGTAGCGCCGTCCTGTTGAAACCAAATGTTGCCAATATCCTCCTCTTCAATTTTTGTGAACAAAAATCCGTTCAACATGGCCCGATAACGATCGCCATTGACTGTAACGGCCACTCCTTGCTCATTTTCAAAGAAAAATGGCCCAATTATGCCTCTGGACCAAAATCCGCACCAAACAGTGACTCGTTTTGGGTGTACCGGCTTTTCAATGTATGCGTGCGGGTTTTTTGTGCCCCAAATACGACAATTTTGCTTGTTTACATACCCGCCAAGATCAAAATGAGCTTCATCCGAAAAGATGATTTTTTTGGCAAAATCGGCATCTTCTGTAAGTCGATCGCAGGCCCACTCAGCGAAGCGAAAACGCATTGGATGGTCAGTTGGCTTCAACTCCTGAACCAATTGGACTTTGTATGGCGTCATACCAAGGTCTTTATGCAAAATTCGTCTCAATGATGTCTCCGAAATGTTCAATTGTTGAGAACGACGGTGAATTGATGTTGATGGCGCTTCACGCACACTTTCTGCCACAACATCGATATTCTCGGGTGTACGCACTGTTTTTGGCTTTTCACGCTTTGGTTTATCGATGAGGATGCCAGTTTCTTTCACTTTTTTCACAAGATAACGAACATACGGAGCTGACGGTGCTTCTCTTCTTCCAAAAACCGTACGCAATTTTCGCACACATTCTGCAACATTACCATGATTTTCAAAGTAATGTCGCAATATTTCTCAGCGTTGTTCAAGCGTATACACAACCATATTCGCTCAGCGGAAGGATAAAACTAATTATCTGTCAAATCAGACATGAGCTAAGTGTTACCATTCACGAAATAAGCACTAGTTGAAAAAAAAAACTTTAGATGGCGGACCCTATATATATATATATATATATATATATATATATATATATATATATATATAATATATATATATATATATATATATATATATATATATATATATATATATATATATATATATATATGTAAATATATATAAAAAAAAAAATATATTTAAATATATATATATACATATATATTTATACAAATATGTATATTTATACATATATTAATATATATATATATATATATATATATATTTTTATATATATATATATATATATATATATAGATATATATATATATATATCTATATAATCAGACATGAGCTAAGTGTTACCATTCACGAAATAAGCACTAGTTGAAAAAAAAAACTTTAGATGGCGGACCCTATATATATATATATATATATATATATATATATATATATATATATATAATATATATATATATATATATATATATATATATATATATATATATATATATATATATATATATATATATATATATATGTAAATATATATAAAAAAAAAAATATATTTAAATATATATATATACATATATATTTATACAAATATGTATATTTATACATATATTAATATATATATATATATATATATATATTTTTATATATATATATATATATATATATAGATATATATATATATATATATATATATATATATATATATATATATATATATATACATATATATATACATATATATATATATATATATATATATATATATATATATATATATATATATATATATATATATATATATATATATATATATATATATATATATATATATATATATATATATTTATAAATCAAATCCAACTTTAAAATAAAATTAATTCCATACGCATACATTTATCACACATAATTTTTAATTTTCCACCTTAGTCTTGTAGTTTAGTTTTATTTTGCTTTTAATTTTAATTTAATTTTAAACTTTTTAAAATTTTTATTGTTGTTATTCTTTTTTATGACGACATATCAATTGCTTCACTATTTGTGTATGTACATATTTAGCCTGTGCTTTTGCCTGTTTCTTTACGTTTGTTGTGTTCTTATCTAATTGTTGAAAAACTTTTCAATGATTTGTATTGCACTGTATTTTACTTCATTATTTGTTTTTCATGAAAAATACAAACGCGCTGAAAATATTGTTAAATATCTTTGTTGGCTAAATTGCTAGAAAGTCTACGAAAGAAATTTCCACGGATTTACCGAGATTGTATTTCATCGTCAGCTAACGACGCTTTGTCAGTACGCAGTCCCCGTTTTAAAAATGCGATAACTGGATATGCCCTCGCCATCGGCGTCGTGTTCCAAGTCTCTCCTCCATGCCATCCGTTGCCATTTTAAATTTACAAAACATGTTCCCTTAACTTGAGCACTTTGCACAATTTATTGTTTTCATATTTTATGATATGGGAATTTCTCAAACGCTAATTAGACACGTGACTAATAGGACGGATCAGATTGTATAAGGAAATTTTATTTTGATATTAGCGACTTATTGTAGACGGTGCACTGGAAAACAATTTCAATTTATAATTTAATTTTTACTTGGTAAAAACCAGTATTTCTTAAAATGTATTGAATAACTGTTTTGATGTATTCTATATCATTTTCAAACACCGTATGTGAAGCTAATTCTAAATTTTAGAGTTGGGTCCTTGGGAAGTTGAAGATTGAAGAGGGAGTAGGAGCTGTTTCTTATTTTTATTTATTTATTTATTTTTTCAGTGGGAACGTTGATAATAAGGGGAAGGCTTTATTTAGGAAAGTAAGGGGTCATTGTCATATTGTTAATTATAAGTAAATTATTAGGTATAATTTTATGAATTTTATATTGTTTAAATTTTTTTCAATTTATGACTTTTCGTATATTTTTTTTAGGATTTCCACGATATTGTTTTTATATTTGTATTAATCATTATCTTTTAAATGGTTAGCGAACGCTGAAAAACTATTATTTCTATTACATAATTTATGTTCTTTGATTCCTGTTTTTTTTATTCTCTAGAAGTTTTACCAATGTACAAACTTCCACAGTCGCAATTTAATTTATATATGCCACTGTTGTCTAATATATTTCCAATTGAACCAAGTAACTTCGAAAAACTTAAATTAAAAATGGATATATTGTACGACAAAGTGACTGCCGAATCAATTTAAGTAATTTAAATTAAATAATATATAGATAAGTTTTATTTATAACATTTTAAAATTTTTGTCTAGCCTTCCACCAGTCTGATGCTGTCGGTAACGACGAAACCCGGTCATTGGTCTAGTAAAATAAATGTGGAAAATACTATGTAGTTGTTATAATATTTTATAAAATGCAGTTCCACAAAGAAATGCCAGTGCAAAATTTAAATCTAATGAAATAATTTTCCTTGAATTGATATCGTCTCGAGAAATGCCATTTTTTGCCCGCTGTATATACAATAGAATATCTCCCATCATAATAAAAAAATGATCTTTCGGCTATATTTTATTTGCTTGATAATTGTTCTATAAATTATTTCTTACGAATGGCCAAGGGTCATATTTAATTTTTATATCTGTGAAATATGGCCGAAGTTTGGGAATTAATAGTTTACGCTGTGCATACTTTTGCAACGCTACAGGCATCTGGTCTAAAGTCGACCACTCTCGGGTTCCATTAACTTTTAAGATAATGCTGACCTTTCATGGGGAAAAGAGAACGAGGAAATGTTTGAGATATTTTAGATTTTTGTCGTTATAAAACATTTAGTGAAAAATGTGTACTAAATAAATTTATTTCTTGAATGTTTTCCGCAGACACATTGTGTCACTTTTTATAAACTTTATAAAATAAATCAACTTTGTTTTAACCACTTTTTTAGTAATACAATTTAACCTACCGTTTTTTTTAGAACTTTGTCATCATCAGGGTTTATTAAATTCTAAAACATTAAAATACTCTCACCAAAAACTTCCATGCACTCCGTAAAAAATCCTAAATGTTATTAAGTTTGTATTTGTAATTGGTTTGGGTATTTGCGATTTTTGTTTTTTTAGATGGTAATTGCATTTATTATTAACCTTGTTTATTATGTACGAGGTTAATGAGTGTTTGTGAGATATTATAGACGATCACATTTATCTTGTGTCGTTTATGTCTATCCTGTAAACAAGCCTCTAAAGTAGATGTTTAGCTGGTTGAAAATCTTTTAAAGATTATTTTTAATTTTTACGAAACTTATAAATTTTTATTCCAAAGTACTCAAATTATGTAACATAATTTCATTACGAATTGCAGTGTCAGGTTTTAAAAATGAAACTTACGACGTCTCAAGCGCCCCCTCCAACCCTTACGACTACCTGGTTCTATTTGCATCCCCCGAATGCAGCAGACTAGACTGGTTAATAAATAATTATATAAAGCGCACGTATGTTATGATACCCTATGAGTGGAGGTTGTCGAGAAGGGAGGGGAGCGGACCTCTTGTGGGTACGTTGTGGCTTTTCAGGAGTTTTGTTCAATATTTCATAGCGTCTCGACGCTGAAGTTTACCTAGCGATGGGGCCTCCAAAACTCTGGGTCGCGCAAACTGAACTGCTTATTCAATGCTTTGAAAACCGAAAATCGTTTGACGGAGTCAAAAAATTAAATGCATATTTTAAGCTTCGAGACTGGATAAAAATGTTACTGGACCTGTTTTAAAGCTCTATTTTTTTTAACCTGCGATCTCAATCGTTCTTATTCATTCCGCAAATGGCTAGACTACAGGTCTTACTCGTTTCTACGTGCATTATTTAAAGAATATATATTGGAATTTTAGTTTTTTTTAAATAATAACCTTCGAAAAATATTTTTAGGATTTTTTAAAACTCCTTACCTTTCAAATTCTTTGTTTCTTTTTATAACCATATATTTATTTCGAAGAAAAACTTATTTGTTCAATACAAAAACGGTATTTTGAGCATGTTTTTCTCGGTTTTCCTCTGCTCCTTTTCCCAATTACATTCGCCTCACAAATTTGTTTTACCGTTCTTTCCTCACTCATTCGTTCTACATTTCCAAACCATCTCAACACACTTTTTAAAATTTTATCGGAGAAAAAAAAATTGAGGGAGACCGAAAAAAACATGGCACGATCAGGTGTGCCAAATACTTGAAAGTGGTCAGGTTAGGAGTCGTAATAATCGGCGGGTATGTATGAGGAGATGCATGAACGTGGAAGTGGCGAAGAATGTTCGCAAAGGCAGAGTGGTGTGGCGTTCTATTCTCTCTGCCTACCCCTGCGGGGAAGCGGCATGATGGTTAGTTAGTTAGTTAGTTAGTTATTTTGAACAACAAAAAAATCATTAACAGCAAAGCACAGCGTAACCAGCATAAAATATGTTATAAATAGAAATGGCTTGTAAATGAATTAAATTGTATTTTTTTTTATAACTAAATGAAATAATAAAACGTGTTTGTATGTTAGATTGCACTACTTGATACAAACTCATCGTAAGCGATGATTAGCTCTGTGACTAATCGTCGTGGACATCCAAAAATTCCCTTCCCGAAATAAATTCGGGTTTTGCACTTAGGAATGCAAACGCCTGACTTTATTTCGAAATGATAAAGTTTTAGTGCCTTTGAAATGATATTAACAGGCTTCCTTATAGTGACATAACTTTGAAGAAAATTGTTGGCATAACTTTTGTTAAACCGCTCGAAGGTACAAAAGTTATGTTTGCATTTTTTATGCACGTACTCGAGCCACACTTTGGCAAACTTTGCTGAATTCCGTAGAAAGTGAGCAACAGAGCACTTCACATATTTCATATACGGAAATATGCAGCCTACCCCTTATGCTGTAGAAGGGATACAACCCTCGTGTATTATGACTCGGATAATCAAAACCTTTGTTAATCTATTTTTAGTTATGATCCTTGTGAACGGCCAAAAGACTTCATATTACTTTCCTATTAAATTGATATCTCTGAGAGACATCTAACTAACTAACTAACCATCACATCGCTTCACTCTAATATTTATTATATATATTACCCTGGACAGGTACCTGAAGCGGAGGGCTGATCACCTTTCCTTCGTGTATTAAGGATCAAGATAACACTGCATGATGCAGTGCCCTATGCACCATTGGGGTGCGGATAAGAGTACGAATGAATTGAAAGAACATATGGAAAACTTTTATATTTCGATTCACCGTGCCTCTCCAAAAAAGAGACTGAACTCTTGTGCTTGGAGAGGGACTTACACTCGTGGTATATATATATATATATATATATATATATATATATATATATATATATCGGCGTGATGGTTAGTTAGTTAGTTAGTTATATGTATATATATATATATATATATATATATATATATATATATATATATATATATATATATATATATATATATATATATATATATATATATATATATATATATATATATATCGCTCACTCCTTTCAAGAACGTCATAAATCAAACTTGATTTTTCAGGAGAACGTTTTTAAAGTTTAAAAATATAATACAATGTATTAAAAATAAATATCAAGCCACTTATTAAAATTTTTACTGTGAAACAGATCTTTTTAGGTAAAACCTGAAGGTTTTTTCTCCATTTGTAAAATATTTAGTATCTTCAACAAAAATATTAAACAACACCTTTTCTTCAAAATGCAAAAACAACACTTTCTGCCCTGTAGCGGGTAAATATTAAGTTAAAAATATGCCGCTTTTGCTGGGATATCGTACATTTTCTGGGCATTCCGAAAACATGCACAACTAAAAATTTACGAATTTTGATTTATGACGTTCGTGAAAGGAGTGAGCGATATATATAAATATATTTATATATGTGCAATATACATATATATGACAGGTGTTTCATCTCAATTAAAATTATGACGACAGCTTGTTTGCCTCACGTCTAACGTGATTCGCGAAAAAATTGACGTAAAGAAGGTGTTTGTTGATAACTTGCAGATATATTGATAGGTAAGATTTTGATCGAAGCAATTTCCTCGGATTATCTGAAGAATGGAGTATTTTTCAGGAACATACTAGCAACGATTACAGATTTCAGACTGTCTGAAAGGGAGCTTTAGTGGAAAACTTTAGCAAAGGCTTTTGTTATGTAGTGAAAAGGATTTGTACGTAATAATATTATGATCTTGGAGAAAATACGTCATACATGTGTATTTTTTTTTACCAAATTATTTCTTATTCTCTTAACCCTTATCGACACCAAATGGTGTGTAGGGCACTTTGCTGCATCCATGCAAAGTATATTGACCGTTATTACACGAAGGTTTGATGATAGTCCTGGGTTACATTAAATAAATATAATAGTAATAATAATAATAAAACCCTTATCCGCACCCCAATGGTGCATAGGGCACCGCGTCATATAAACGCAGTGTTATCTTGATCGTTTACACATGAAGGAAAGGTGATCAGCCCTCCGCTTCAGGTACCAGTCCAGGGCAATATTGAATAAATATTACAGCAAAAAAATCACTAATATTTATTTTACCCCCCTTGGGAATCGAACCCGGGACCTCCAGAACGGTAGCCGAGCGTGCTGACCATTACACTACGGAGGCGGAAATAAATATAGAGTGAAAAATATGTCACTTATTTTATGAAGATTTTTAATGGTATTCAACAAAGACGAAGAAGAATATGGAAGTTTGGCCATTCAATGGGTGTACAAACTTGTCAGGCTGGTTTTATTGTTCATTTTATACATGAGTATCATTTGCCATTCTATCCATGAATGACACTACACTATTCAAATTTCGGAAGTATTATTTGGCTTCAATTTAAAAGATTTACTTTTTGTTTCTTCGTCAGCGACATCTAAGGAACGTATGCTTATGGTTAAAATTATTAGGTATTTTTGTTGTTAGTGGAAATCGTCATGAAATGTTTGAAAAAAAAGATATTTTTCTGAATTATAGAAGACGCCTGAAAACATAATTTTTATAATGATTTTTTTTTACTTACTAATTAATCACCACGCCGCTTAAGCAGAGAAAAAAGAACGCCACACCAGTCCAATTTTTTTAAAGTAATTTTCATTTACATATGATGTAGACATTGTAAAAGAAAAACACTCGTTTTTTACCACTTGAGTTTATTTTATTAAAACGATAAGCTTCGAAAGCTATGCTTCCATCTTCAGGTCTAAATAGAAACTTTTATTTAGACCTGAAGGTGAAACATAGTTTCCGATACTAGTCATTATAATAAAATAAACTCAAATGGTAAAAAAAATGTTTTTTTTTTTACAATTTCATCATATCTTACCAAAAAGTGAATGTCGAAACAATAAATAAAATAGAAAATATACTAAACTAACTAACAAACGATCACGCCGCTTCCCCGCAGGGGTAGGCAGAGAGAATCGAACGCCACACCACTCTGTCTTTGCAAACATTCTTCGCCTTTTCTACTTTCATGCATCTCCTCATACATACCCGACGATTATTACGACTCCTGACCCATAAAATATAATACTTATTCAACATAATCAATTAAAATTAGTCCAATTAAAAAAAACGTACATTTTAGACCATTTATTTATATTATCTTGATTCACAATATTTTCCGAGTGTCTAAATTTTCGTTCTAAAATTCTGTATAAAAATATTTTGACTATTTTCATAAGCAATTTAATACGTGGATAAAATTGGAAAGAAATTCAAGTAAAGTAATAAATTTGATAGAATTTCCCGCTTCGCTAGCGCTGCTCAGGTTTATGGTACTCGTTAGGGTGGCTTTTCCATCTGCCAAAGGGCGGGTGGCTGTATCGAGACGAGACGACCCCGGAATAACTTGGACTTCGATTGCAGCTGCATTCGAGTTGCGAGCTGCCTACAATGGCCTGCCTGCGGCCACTCCGAGGGGGGGTCTAACGACCACTTCCGGTCACCGGAACTACCCCCACCTGATTACAGCCCCCCAACAACCGTATACATATTACTGCAACTTCATAATTACAAATATTTTTGTTCGTATATTGCTCACTCGTGTACAAATATATAAATAATATATAAATAATACATAAATAATATAATAATATAATAATATAATAATAATAAATAGTATATAAATAATATACTGTATTAATAATAATAATAAACAGAATATAACCAATAAAAAATTATCTAATGAAAAAAAAATACCTTTCAGACCATTAATTTCTATTATCTTCACTCATAATATTATGCGTGTCCAAATTTTCGTTCTAAAATTCTGTATGATAATATTTTTACTATTTTCATAAGCAATTTAATATATGGGTAAAATTGGAAAGAAATTCAAGTAAAGTAATACATTTGATAGAATTTCCCGCTTTGCTATGAATACATGCTAACGTATTTACACAGTTACTATTTATTTAATTTAATTTTTTATTTGGGAATTTTACAGAATAGTTACAATGGTTTTACAGAATAGTAACAAAGACGAGTTACACAAAATAAATGATATTCTAATAACGTAATTTCATATTTGCAAAAAACCTGGAAGATTGACGGGAGGGAGGAAAAGGGGAAAAGGGAAACATCAAAGTTCAAGTAAATTTTAAAAATAGATTCTTAAGGAATAACCTGCAAAGCCTCTACTTTTTAGAGGCTTGCCTGTAGGCAGGATAATAAGAATAGGGAAGGTTAATTAAAAAAAATATACGTCACGCAGATCAATTGACAATAAATCTTTCTTGATTTTTTTTTCACTTGGCGGGAATCGAACCCGCGACGCCAGTTTCGCAGTTGAAGTTAAGTCAAGGACGAATTGTATGAAATTAGGGACACACCACGATAAAAATGTCGAGTTATAATGAAGGCGATCTCAGCTCTGACAATGTCGAATAGAACATTACCATAAAATAAAAATATTTATTATTTAAATACAGATACATATATAATTTAAATTCACATACAAAATCCATTTCTAATCCATAATTATATCAAACCATGCCTAAATCTTTCACCATAACAAACATGTAATTATTATTTCAATACAATACTTAAACTCTTTCAATTTAAACTCATTTTGTCTGAAAAATTATATTAAATCATGATTTTCAACTCCTGCCTTGTTGTGTATATAATATAGATTTTTGTCTAGCCTCACACCAGTCTGATGATGTCAGTTACGACGAATCTCGGTTAGTGGTCAAATAAAATTAATGTGGAAAAAGTTACATATTTGTTATTTTATTCCATAAAATATAAATTAAAGATATTATGTGGACGCGTCCATTTCGTAAAATTCGCTCGCTTCCAGTATTTTCTGCAGTCTTTTCATTATTCCTATGAAAACAGCTCTAGGCAAACGGTTTTTTCGATTATAACGTACATTGTCTACAACGGAAATTTCATTTCAAATTCATTTTCTTAATGACGTTTTTAAATAATTCCTCATTTCCCTTTGCGCGCTACTTGTAGAACGTTAACTTTATTAAAGCTCCAGTCCTAGGCGTTTAGTCCGTGGTATGTACGCCGCCCAGAAGGGTGCTTCTTTGCCCTTTTTGTAATAGTTTTCGCCCTCCATAGTTCTCCGAGCGCTTCTCACGGCGGTTTCCTCCCTTGAAGAGGTGCTCGTAAGGATTTTCCTTTGTTGCCAGAAACTGATGAAAACCCTGATGAATTATACCATGCGCCGTTCATGTAATGGAATTTTTACGTCGGGAATTAAAAAAAGGCATCGTCCGTTTGCAAGGATGCTGGTTTATTACGGGCAGGATTAAGGTTTTGAATAATATTTTTGTGGGCATTGCTTTTTATGTATTTTTTTATTGCTCCACTGTGCGTATTTGTCTTTGAAAAAAATGTCAAATTAAGAGAAGAAATATTTAAAAAAATATATATTATAGGTGTCAACATAAACCACTAAACCACTCTCCTTATCATTCATCGTTCACTTTTTGTAATACCAATTTTAACACTGCTTCATGACCACCGGTTTCGTGGTCTAAATTTGACCTGATGATGGAATGGTTATTCCGGAGCCAGTCGTCTTGAAGAAGTGTTTTTAAATGGTATTATACAAAGGGAACAAGGAATATGAGGAGAGTGTTAGCCGTGTTTACATTAATAATCTGTATTAATAATCTGTATTAATAATCTGTATTAATTAATAATTAATTTAATTAATAATCTGTATTAACCGCCGTAGCCAATTAATGCAAAAAATATTACATGTGTACTTTATTTCATTAATTGATTCGGTAGTCACTTTGTGGTAAAGTCTATCCATGTTTAATTAAAGTTTTACTTAGTAAATACCACTATTTCTTAAAATCTATGTATGACACGTGTTTCGATGCATTTCGCATCATTTTCAAACACCGTATATCAAACATCTTTTTCAATAGTATTATCTTATTTTGTAAGTAAAACTTAAATTAAAAATGTAAACATCATTAAATGATACGATGAAATAATATGTTTTCTCTTTTTAAGTACTTTTAAAGCGGCCGGGTCAGGAGTCGTAATAATCGTCGGGTATGTATGAGGAGATGCATGAATGTAGAAGAGGCAAAGAATGTTTGCAAGGACAGAGTGATGTGGCGTTTGATTCTCTCTGCCTACCCCTGCGGGGAAGCGGCGTGATGGTTAGTTAGTTAGTTAGTTAGTCATTGAAAAGTACTTATCTAAACAACTTTCTTATGTTTGTTGCATAAATTCTATTAATTTTTCAAGATACGCTAGTTTTTTCCTCTGTCTTATAATGAAACATTTTATATATCCAAACCTCATCATAATAATTATATAAAGGAATGATTCTCATATCTGATTGCAATAAATTAACATGTAATTCCTTTTATCTCCGACCGATTTACGTTTCGATTCGACGATCAATGATTTCTTTCCCATCCTCTGTAGTCCAAGTTTTCCTTTCTTTTCCGGATGATAGAAATCGGAATGAGGAAAATTGGGAAAACAAAGTTATTGAATCGCCCTCAGGTCATAGAGAGAATGAGGTACATTATACTTGACAATACTGCCCGAACAGACGTCTCTAATACCGACTCGGAAACTTGTATAATATCTGGTACGGTAAAAAAAGTAATGTAAAATTTCAATCAAAAAGATGAAGCGTACATCAAATAGTATTTGTGGAGGTCCTCACCAAAACGTTACATTTCCATTTTTTTTAAATTCATTTATTACATAGATACATACATACATTTTTTTTACTATGTATATGTATTACGGCCCTTTAGGCATGACCTGTGTTGAGCCGAAATACTTACATGTCGATACAATTTTATTTAATTTTTTTTGATTTTTGTTTTTTAATTATTACATTATATACATAACATAAAATAGATACAGTAACAATTTATGCTATAAAGGTTTTACAATAAAATAATTACACCTGGATTTAAATTAATTCTATTTCTACCTTGTCCCTTCCAACGAGAAGCAACCATCGACGGACACTGTTCTTAAAGACATGATCCACTCCCAATGGTGCATAGGGCACCGCATCGTGTTGATGCAGTGTCATCTTGATCGTTACTTACATGAAGGTAAGGTGATCACTCCTGCTCTTCAGGGACCATTTAGAGATAACCTTAAATGTACGATAAAGAATGAGACTTACCTGCGTTTGAGGGCACTCCACAGCGAGCGTGTACACGGAAGGCTCCCTGGGGGGCGACAGCTTGCTCCCTCTGGGGGTAGGCCTGCGCCCCCTCCGCCCGCAGCACCAGCACCCCACGCACGTGGCCATCAGGACGAAGCACAGAGCGGCACTGCCAAAAATAACAAATCTGCTTTTAAGGGAGGGACTTGTTTAATGGGAACTAGACAATAACGGCGATGCTTTTCCTACAGTTTTGTCTAAATATATTTTGTATATTAATTAAGTTCTATATGTATGAATCAATTTTGAAACTTTGTTCTTGAATCACTAGACCTTCACTAGAGATATCTATTGGTGAGATGAAAATAAGCTTTTTATTGAGCAGAAACTTTTTACTAGTACGTGAGATCCGAATCCTGGATTATAAATACATACATGAGAAACGCCAGAAAATATAATTTTAATTTGACCAGTCAATTTATTTACAACATTTTGAGCGTGTCCAAATACTCGATCACAATTCTGGATTATCTCTAATTTTAGGAGTTATTTTCATATATTTTTTTTATTATTTCAAAAAATAATATGTAAAATAACTGCTTTAATTGGAGATAATAGATTTGTGAACAAGGATTTGGACACATTCAAAATATTGTAAATAAAATACAACTTAGTAGATTCGAAAAATCTGTGTTTGATTTAAAAATTAAAACATAAATTAAAACGAAGTTCTACAAATAAAACGCCAAATCAATAAATAAGAATAAATCCACTTAAATTTTATTACAAGCTGTTTCCTTGTTTTAAACAACTAGTGATAGTGACGATAGGTTTTAGATGAGTGCAATTATTCAGTGTTATTCATATAGCACAGCCCCGGTTTAGATTAAACCTCAATATGGGATCAGCTAATGGAAGTCCGGCGTTGGGTTCCACTAATGGATCTCTTTTGCTCTGCAAACAATTCATTGCACTTCGGACACGTGAATGTTGCACTTTTGGTGAACCGCTAATTACTCAAATGCAGTTCGCCCAGTCAAAATACATGCATGTCTTTATATAATCGAAATGTGACATGTCACCATGTAACGATATACCGTAGTCTCGTATACTTTATTTATTATTTCGGCATTCACTTTGCGGTAAGACATGATGAAAATGTAAAAGAAAAAAACTTGTTTTTTTACCACCTGAGTTTATTTTATGACGACTTATTTCGGAAGCTATGAGAAGGGTGTGACGACTTATTTACATTTAGACCTGAAGATGGAAGTATAGCTTCTGAAACTAGTCGTCATAAAATAAACTCAAGTGGTATAAAACAAGTGTTTTTCTTTCGTATACATTGCAATATTCGTATATTTGAATGGGACAAAGTTTATGCTAAAACGATCCTTACATATCGCTCACTCCTTTCAAGAACATCATAAATCAAAAAACTTGATTTTCCAGTAGAACATGTTTAATGTTTAAAAATATAATACAATGTATTGAAAATAAATATCAAGCCACTTACTAATTTTTTTACTGTACAACAGATCTTTTAAGGTAAAACCTGACGATTTTTTCACCATTTGAAAAATATTTGGTATATTTAAAAAAATAATTAAACAGTACCTTTTCTTCGAAATGCAAAAACAACACTTTCTGCCCTGTAGCGGGTAAATATTAAGTTGTAAATATACCGCTTTTGCTGGGACATAGTACATTTTCTGGGCATTCCGAAAACATGCACAACTGAAAATTGACAATTTTTGATTTATGACGCTCTTGAAAGGAGTGAGCGATATGTATTTAAGAATTACTCTCACATGACACAAGAAACCACCTCATTTATTTCACAACATATTAAGTGTGTCTAAATACTAACACATAGCTAACCATCTAAGCAAAAATATTAATAAAATAAAAATATATCTGAATTTTAGTTAGTAGTTATGGATGTTCTAGGTTATTTTATGGCGGAAATACTGAAAACACCATTGTTCAGATGTGATGGCGTCATTTTTGAATAAGCTGGTTCGGACAAACGATTTATGGGTATTTTTTATTTCACCAGTGATTTTTATGGCTGTTTGCCTTGCAGGGGGGTGGAAGAATTGCCAGTGATAATTACACGTAATAATACAAAGCAAACCATAAAAAAACGATAAAAAACGCCATGAATTCGATGCATAACAAGTCGTTAAAAAATAACAAATCTTTTCAATTGTGACTTTAATAGTATTGCCGGATACTCTAACACAATGCAGAAGCATAGGTTTATCTCTTTCCCACATTTTTCGCAATTCTTTTTTTATCGTTTGTTCAATAGATGTCACTTTGTCATCACCCCTTGATTCTTCTCGCCTATTCTGATGCAACGTTAAGAATTCATTCTCTGATTCTAAATCCAGGCTTTGTGTAGATAGAACGTAAACGGGGGACGTGAAAGGTTAACACTGGAATAAAATAAGTCTTTAGCTTTCGAAGTATATTTTTATGTTGATTCTGCGATCAGATATTTCTGAAAGAATCGCTGAAAATATGGGGTGGGAATAGAAAATTTTCCTGTTTACAAAGATTTTTTCATTCTATCATCAATTTGCAGTCAGTAACAATTACGTTTTTTTGTTTAAAAAAAACCTTACATATTACATAATATGTACATGTTTTATTGTTAATTGTTGGTTTTTGATAATGATGCTGAATGCATTGAAGCACGTGTCGTAGTGGATTTTAAGAAATAGTGATATTTCAACGTAAAATTATAAAGATATAACCACAAAGTGACTGTGGAACTAATTAATTTAATTGATCAATTTTATTACATAAAAGTATGTTCATGTCATTGGAAAGAGCTGTAAAAAATAGTCATATAGTTTATTATAACAGCCGGACAGCGTCTGTATTCAATACTATTATACACCGAATCTAAAACCTCGGCAATGATTTCGCGGACCATATCGATATCTGGAATATGTCACTTCCTAACTATAAAGCAATAAAAATTACAACATTTCAGGTTAATGCATAATTCCTTGTTTTTTACATGTCCGTCCTTGTTTAGATAAGTACTTTTCGAACCAACAATATACTTAAAAAGAGAAAACATTATTTTATCATATAGTTTACATGTTATATATTATATACAAATTGGCTATGACCGTTAATAAAAGACAAAACAAATATCCACATTTCAAAATCTTGTTTAAAAAAATTGCCTGATTTTTATCCGATTGCTTTCTTTTTCCACTTTTCTTTGGCAGAAAAAATACATTAACCCAGTTCATGTACTTCCGTTACGTCACGAAAATTGTAACTGTCACCAAAGCTTAGTTTACGTACGTATGTAGATTTCAGTAATGTATATTTTTTTGACTTCCTGTCACGTCACATTGCCGAGAAAATAGGGCGTTAATCACCCCCGTGACATTTCTTTGATGTACATGCAATATGCCCCATATGATAAACACGCTTCCACGAAAGAAAGTTTTATTTCACAATGTAATGAAAATACTATAAATCTATGAAACAAAAACATGTCCACGTCCATATTGTACATATGATCAGCACGCTTGGGTACCGTTCTGGAGGTCCCGGGTTCGATTCCCAAACCCGCAACTTATTTTTTTTAAACCCTGGTAACGTTTAACGTAATTGCATTTTTAGTTGTTGCTATAAACACCGTTTTTATATTGATAAAATAATTTTTTTAAAGAAATAAATATACAGTTTTGAAAAAAAAGAGTTATTGAAAGAAAGGTGTTAAAAATATATATTTACACCAAATTCCAATAAATATTCATTAAAAAATATGTGCGCGGACAATACACCCTTAATATAGATTGAAGTATAAATTACCCAGTTATTGTAATATTAATGTACTCATTCGAATTCTGAATACAAAGCGCCCTTGAGGTAATAATTTACGAAAATGATACTGTACATATATCGCTCACTCCTTTAAACAACGTCATATATCAAAAATCGTCAATCTTCAGTTGTGCATGTTTTCGAAATGCCCAGAAAATGTACTTTATCCCAAAAAAGCGTCATATTTTTAACTTAATATTTACCCGCTACAAGGCAGAAAGTCTTATTTTTGCATTTTGAAGAAAGTGAATCGTTTAATTATTTTATTTAAATATACAAAATATTTTCAAATTGAGATAAAACCTTCAAGTTTTACCTAAAAAGATCTGTTGCGCAGTAAAACGTTCAATAAGTGGCTTGATATTTATTTTTAATACATTTTATTATATTTTTAAACTTTAAAAACGATCTCCTGAAAAATCAGGTTTTTTGATATATGACGTTTTTGTATTAATTTTAAATCAAATACAGATTTTTTAGTCTTCTTAGTTGTATTTTATTACCAAAAAACACATAAAAATATTGTGACAATTGTTTCGCCTAGTTGTGGCATTTGCAAACGAATGTCCTACAAATTAAACGCCAAATCAATAAATATATATGACGTTGTTGAAAAGAGTGAGCAATATGGTAAATAATCCTAAAAATGTATTATTATCATCTCACATATTATAGATCATGTTATGTTTGCATCGACTATATATCCTGTAATGATTTTCAACTCCATGCCTTTCATCTAGCAATTATCTTTAATCTTCCTACTAAACAATCTTAAACTCTTGCACCATTTAGTAAAAAGGTTACTGAAATATATCAACCGATCTAAGCTGATCGGTGTTTTAAGTAATCCCTTCGATACGGTGCCTCCGCGAGTCGTGTTTTAATTACGTTACTAGATTGGATCTTCTTCAGACTTGATGAGCATGTCTTAGAAGGCTAAAGATGCTTATAAGGGCTTTAATAATTGTCTTAGCTGATAGGGGTGCATGGGTATTAGGGGATGTCAGGCGAGCGATTGCATCGGAAGCGTGTCTTATCTCTGCCTTATGAGGTATTCGTAATTTCATTACACCGTTGTTGTTAGATTTAAGTTTTGAACTATTATTTTATTATTTAATATTACTTTTATTTTTTTTTACTTACAAACAACATAAAAATAACTAAAAATTAATAAAAAATAGCATTTACAAGTTTTTCTTCGAGTGTGTTCATTTTGTTCACAAATCTACATTATTTCCAGTTCAAAGTTGTTTTGTTTATAATTTTTTTGACGTCTCAACATATTCATTCCCTTTTTTGTCTTCTTCATCTTTGTTGAAATGTCAAAAAAATAATGTAAAAAATAACTCCATCATGAGATTTGTGAACTGTTTTGTACGAAATTTATTCAAGGGCTTTTCTCGAAAGGATTTATATGTATATTATACTCTTTTTCTTCTTCAAACCCTTATCCATACCCGATGGTGCAAAGAGCACTGCATCATATAAACGCAGTGTTATATTTATCTTTAATAATACACAAAGGAAAAGTGACTAGCCCTCCGCTTCAGGTACCGGTCCAGGGTAATATTGAATAAATATTAGAGTAATAAAATCCCTTTTTATTTTTATATTTTTTTATGTAATATTAGTGAGTGGTTATATACTAATATTACTTACATTTTAATAAAAAAAATATAAAAGTGAAAATGACTCACCAAAAAGAAAACGCCTTAAATATTGATAATATTGAGAACATCACTTATTTATTTGACACTAACCTGGGAATCGAACCCAGGACCTCCAGTACGGTAGCCGATCGTGCTGACCATTACACTACGGTGGCGGGCAATTAATTTATTTAGGTAATATTCTTCTCCATGCCGGTACGTAATTAATTCGAAGTGTTTTGTATTATTACAAGCGTTCCGATGATGAAAGTATGAATTTGATGGAAGCTATTTTTTTTTAATTACCTAACGTCCAAGTGACTTTGAAATCTATCTACGGCTTATGCAACACCGCTTATGATGACCCTACTCAGGCTTCAACTTTTTAAGTTTTATAGCCTATGCCTACTCGTGAGTGGATTTACTCTTTATGTTTAAAGTTACTATAATTTCATGTAATTCACGA
Source organism: Brachycentrus maculatus (assembly GCF_059751285.1). Taxonomy (NCBI): domain Eukaryota; kingdom Metazoa; phylum Arthropoda; class Insecta; order Trichoptera; family Brachycentridae; genus Brachycentrus; species Brachycentrus maculatus. Next base: position 1,666,500 of record NW_028280910.1, read on the forward strand.
GTGAAAATTCTAGGCAAAAATACTCGCTATCTCGCTAGAGACATGAGAAATCTAGCTACGGCTTACGCAACAACGCTTATGATGACCCTACTCAGGCTTCAACTTTTTAAGGTTTATAGCCTATGCCTACTCGTGAGTGGATTTACTGTTTATGTTTAAAGTTACTATAATTTCATGTAATTCACGAGTGAAAATTCTAGGCAAAAATACTCGCTATCTCGCTAGAAACATGAGAAATCTAGCTACGTCTTATGCAACACTGCTAATGATGACTCTACTCCGGCTTCAACTTTTTAAGTTTTATATCCAATGCCTACTCGTGAGTGGATTTACTCTTTATGTTTAAACTTACTATAATTTCATGTTATTCATGAGTGAAAATTCTAAGCAAAAACACTCGCTTTTGATGGAAGCTATTTCGGACCAGTCCAAGGGGTATTTCGGTCTACGTGTGACGCCACCACCCGTTCCCGTGACGTCATTAACTCTCCCATACCAAGGTAGGGAATCCAATTAAGGCCCTATTTCTGTCTGTACTCAAATAGCCGATTTATTTTTATGATATCGGATTGATAGAATCTATATTCGGTCTGCCATTTCGTAATTCAATGAGGGACATTCCTTCGCGGGGACAGTTGGAGGTGTTTAAGGTGGGATAATCGATAGTCCGCAACTTAATTTTCTTTAAACCCAGGTAACATTTAACGTTATAGAATTTTTTGCTTAATACTTTTATGTGTCAAATACAACATGGGTAAAACATCGCTCAACAACGTCATATATCAAAAATCGTAAATTTTCAGTTGTGCATGATTTCGGAATGCCCAGAAAATGTACTACATCCTAGCAAAAGCGGCATAATTTTAACTTAATATTTGCCCGCTATTGGGCAAAAAGTGTTGTTTTTGCATTTTGAAGAAAAGGTATTGTTAATTATTTTTTGAAATATATTAAATATTTTTCAAATGGAGAAAAAACCTTCAAGTTTTACCTAAAAAGGTCCGTTGCACAGTAAAACGTTCAATAAGTGGCTTGATATTTATTTTTCATACATTGTATTATATTTTTAAACTTTAATAACGTTCTCCTGAAAAATCAAGTTTTTTGATTTATGACGTTCTTGAAAGGAGTGAGCGGCATGCACATTTTCTCTCGTAAGTACGTGTTCATTTGCTAGATATACACTTAATATTTTGTACTTATCTTTTTGATTCTGTGGTTAACTATAATTGGTATGTTTAATAAATATATTTTAATGTTTTGTTTTACATATGTTGCTGTAAAAAAATACGCCCTGTAAATATCCAGACTTTCATATTCTTCGTCATCTATGTTAAGATGTCGAAACGTAAAAAATAACTACTAATAAAGTAATCACTTAAACAAGTATATGCCCAGACCTCCATATTCTTTTTCATCTATGTTCAGATATCAAAAAATAATCTAAATTGTATTAAGTTACGTATTTCCAGATACAATCGATTCCCACTTCCGTACTTTCCGGACGTCAATTGGCCTGAACTTTATTCCTTTAAACTCACAATCCTCTTTTCAGTGTCTGGAATGGTGGGACCATTAGTTCCTGTTTTGTATCCCGCTGCACTTGGTACTCGCTCCAGAGCCGGGAAATGCTCCAATTTGGCGGGATGCGTCGTTAATCTTCACGATATAAGGGAAATTCTTCCGGAAATGGGATCAGGAATTGCCTACACGGTATAAATCGCGTGCGACTATTTTATTCGGCTATTAAATTGACTAGAATAATGAATTTATTGCATTTTTATACAACTCTTAATTGTATCATTTATTGATTTGACATTAATTTTGTGGAAAAACATGATGATTTAAATATAAAAACACTTGTACAAGACCACTATTGTATTATTCATTGGTTTGGCATTAATATTGTGGAATGACATGATGATTTAATTTTTTAATTGAGCACTTGTAATTAACCACGTAATGACCTCTATTATACACGACTAGTTTCGAAAACTAACAGATTTTTTTATCTACAGGTGAACATGAAAACTGAAAAAAGTAGATGTATCTAGTATAATAAAATAAAACTCATTAAGTGGTTTATTACAAGTGTTATTTTTTTTAAATACTCCACCATTGAGTTGACTAATATAAACACTAGTTTTGAGAACAACAGATGTTCTCGAAACTATATCATCGTTCTATATATTCATCGTTAACTTCGTGTGATCATTAGGTCAACTGTCAACTGTTGATTTAACGATAAAATGGGTATTCCGAAATCAGTGGTAGTAAAGTAGAGTTTTTAAGGGCAGTGTTGTATTACCAAACAAAGAAGTAAATAATGCTTTTAATTTATAAAATATAGTCGTGTTTCCTTAAATTATTGTCCGCCTCCGTAGTGTAATGATCAAAACGCTCGACTACCGTACTGCTCGGGTTCGATTCCCAGGGGGGTCAAATAAATGTATGTGATTTTTTCACTCTAATATTTATGCAAAATTACCCTAGACTGGCACCTGAAGCTTACGGCTGATCAACTTTCCTTCATGTATTAACGATCAAGATAACACTGCATTTATATGATGCAGTGCCCTATACACTATCAGATGCGGATGAGTATTTGAACGGATTACTTTAATATCCTCAAAAATTGTCTGATACAACTGTTTTTTTTTTAAAATATTTATTTTTAATTCATTTTGTGTGTGTCCAAATCATTGTTTACAAATCGAGGTTTTTTAAAAGTGCCGAAATAATAAAGATAATAGTTGTCTTTTGAAATTGAATTCTTACTTAAAACTGTGATATTTAAACGAATGATTTTTTATAACATCGTATAAGTATAAAAAATACACGGAAGATCATATAGCATTGACTTTATTGTGTATAATATGATTACATCACATCATGGGATGTTGGAACAGCGCATTTCAATCTGTTTTAATTCGGTTTCTCTTTTTGATTCGGCGTTTTATGGGCAATTCACCACTCTATCGTAAAGCAAACCGCCCGATGCAGCTCTTTGTAAAAGTAACAGATATTTTTATTCATTCCCCCCCTGGGTCTACGCTGAAACGGTCCCCTAAAACCTACCCCCCTGGAAGGGTGACGCGAGGCCTTCACAAAGCCACTTGCGTCGTTAAAATACCAAGAAACCTGCCATGAACTGTGAAAGGCTGTGTGCTAAGTAAATATTTGAATGCTAGATGTGATTTGCGACAAAGGTATGGATTCGTTTGATCAATTTTCTGCAGCAAACATGACAGTGTTATGTCTGTATGCACTGCATCATTTTGCGGGTTTAATAAAAAAAATTAAAAGAGTATGTATTTTTAAAAATATAACGAATTCATTTATTTACCAGACATTTCTACTTATAACATATCTTATTCTGATTACGCTGTGCCTCTCCAAAAAAGAGACTAAGCTCTTGTGCTTGGAGAGGGACTTACAATCAATGTTTATTGTTTGTATTTCAAGAATGATAAACGTATTATTTTTTTTAACTTTAAAAGTACATGTTCAACCCTGATAATGACGTGGTTCTTGTAGAAACCGGTTGGAGAAAAAATGTACCATTAAAAAGGTGGTTAAAAACAAAATTGTTTTATTTGATAAAGTTTATAAAATTTGCCACATAATTTCTGCGAAAAACATTAAAGAAATTATACATTTTTATTTGTATTTTATTTTTGTTTGTTATTTTTTATTTAACGTGTATAACGGGCATTGAATTTATTTTTCAAGAATTTAAAGTCGTAATATTTTATGTTTGTAGGAAGGTTTTTGAAATATTTGTAGTTTTGTTGGAATTGTTTGGTGTTGCATTTTGTAATTGTAAAATCATTTTCAAATATCAAAAACAAACTTTTTTTTTGGTTAAAATATTTATCAACCTTTAATGCAAACATTTATGTATAGTATGATACCACTTACAAATATTTTTCATAACCATCACTTGACTAATGGACTTGTATGATATGCGTTGTGTGTTATGTATTTTAAAACAACCATTATTTCCTAACAGCTCTCTCAAACACGTCAAAAAAACAAAATGGATGTCTCATCCCGCGTGATAAATGGTCCCGATATTAAAAATAACACCCAGAGATATTCCGCATGGCTAGATATCAAATTTTTAGTATTTTATTAGGCAACCCTCACCTGGAAGCGGGCAGGACGCCCCTCCCAGAAGACAAGGGGGAAGTAAGAGGGAGAAGTGATTGATAGTGTGACATCGGAATATATTAGTAATATTTAAGACGGAATGGTTGCCAAAGTCGAAACAACTCCAGATAAAGTTGGAAAGGCCAACGATGAGGGAATATAAAGTGCCATACACTTCCCGGCATTCCCGAACCAAGTCACGCGTTGCAGACTCCGGCCGTGGAGTAGATGCGTGATCATTTCTGTTTCACTTAATCTGTGGCGCTCAATTACTTGGCTAACTGTGGATGAAGAGAAGAGGCGGCCCTCTGGAGACTCGTCGACACGTAGTGTCGACATTCTCGACATATCGCTCACCGTCATTTACTGTAACTTAATTCAGTGCTTTGCTTTACGCGCTAAAATATGAGTATGGTATGCCAAATACTTGAAAGCGGTCAAGTTAGGAGTCGAAACAATCGGTGGGTGTGTATGAGGAGATGCATGAAGGTGGAAGAGGCGAGGAATGTTTGAAAAGACAGAATGGTGTAGCGTTCTATTCTCTCTGCCTACCCCTGCGGGGAAGCGGCGTGATGGTCAGTTAGTTACGTTAGTTAAATATAAGAACAAATCGATCAATCCATTCAACAACGTCAAATATTAAAAAGCTTGATTTTTCAGGAGATCGTATTTAATGTTTAAAAATATATTAAAATGTATTAAAAATAAATATCAAGCCACTTATTTAACTTTTTGTGCAACAGATCTTTTTAGGTAAAACCTGAATGTATTTTCTCCATTTGAAAAATATTTAGTATATATTAAAAAAAAAAATTAAACAATACCTTTTCTTCAAAATGCAAAAAGAACACTTTCAGCCCTGTAGCTGGTAAATATTAAGTTAAAAATATGCCGCTTTTGCTGGAATATAATACATTTTCTGAGCATTCCGAAAACATGCACAACTGAAAATTGACATTTTTTTTATATATGACGTTGTTAAAAGGATTGAGCGATATGTATACTATACAGTGGAACCTCTCATAACGAGCATAATTCGTCCCAGAATCTTACTCGTTACCTGTTTTTTTTTTTGTTTTTACTGGCAAGGAAGTCCCGGCTCATAAGTGAATGCTCTGTTAGTCGTTATGCGGGATGTCGCTCATTGAAGGAGTAACTTTTTCAGCAACAAAAAATTCTCGTTATGCGTATTACTCGTTATAAGAGGTGCTCTCTATAAGAGGTTCCACTGTATTTGTTTAATTATCAGCGAAATGTAAGCTGGCAGTACATCAACAAAATCCTGATTCCAACCGTAATGTTTGGATGTGAATATATGAATATCCAAATGTAGTTGGCAAAAGCAGGATGAAAGTAAACGGAATGCGATTTCTTAGAAGTATGTGCGGCAAAAAGATGTGTGATAGATGTTCAAATAGTGATATAAAAATAATGCAAGGCTTCGTTATCGAAGCTGCGAATGCATTATAGACAAAATTGGGGAAGGTGTGTTTTTGGCATGCGAATCGAATGAGTGAAGAAATAGCAGAAAAACAGACAGAGATAGACGCAGAAGAGGATTGAGGAAAAATTGGCATAATCAAGTGTTTCAAGAACTTGATATGGTCAGGTCAGGAGTCGTAACAGTCTTAAAATATTGTGTAAAAGTCGGATGAATTTTTTGATCTATCAAAATAAGCCTAACGAATTATCAATATGTCGCTCTTAAGGAGACCGTTAGGTCCATAGTTTGGAATCAGGAGAACTATTACTTTTTATACGTAATGACATCAATTTGTTGCAGCGCTCTCCAAACATTTAAGATTAAGACATTCAATAATTGTAATTTCAAATATTTCCATACAGATTTTCATAGGAAAAGATTGTCTCTTTTTTCCTTATTATGAAATCCGGGCAGTATCACAGTTTTTGTCTAAATTACTCTGAAAGTTTTCTTGAAGATGTATTCTAATAGATGCAAATGGAGGGAAATCTTCAGTTGGGAGTACAGTTGGGTTCAGCTCAGACTAAAACTATTCCGAGAGAATGAATATGTAAATCCATTACGAAATGGTACCCTCGGGGATTATTTATAATCTTGACCAGGGGTAAGAAACCAGTACTAGTTTGCCCGCCTCCGTAGTGTAATGGTCGGCACGCTGGGCTACCGTACTGGAGGTCCCGGGTTTGATTCCCAGGGGGGGGGGTCAAATAAATATAAGTGTTTTTTTCACTCTAATATTTATTCAATACTATCCTTGACCGATACCTGAAGCAGAGAGCTGATCACCTTACCTTTATGTGTTAACCATTAAGATAATACTGCATTTATATGATGCAGCGCCCTATGCATCATCGGGTGCAGATAAGGACTTAAAAAAGGAAACCAGTGGTTCGAAGGTTGACTGTGTATTTGTCTTTGAATGATAGAAAAATCTTTCTATTGAATCTAACAAATAATACATACACGTAAAACTTAATTCTTTCCGGATTAGTTCACATGCATATATGTAAATATATTTTTTTATAAAAGAGAGCTTGATATAACATTTATTTTTTGAGAAACACCTAATATTAATATATCATCCCTAGGTTAAATAATCTATGCTTTATATATTGAATAATAATAAATTGTTTATTATCAACTGATCAAAGAAGTATCTAATAGAAATATTATTTCCAGATTTAATCTCCGAAGAAATATTGTATATGTGAACCAATTCCGAATGAATCTCACCTGCGTTTAAAAGGAGTAAGCTAATAGGGGGTTGAATTAATTCTCGCCGTTTTTTGTAATATTTTGAATTGAAAATATTTTTGTTTTTTAAAAGTAAGAATTTATTCAAAGTATTGCCCATCTTTCAGGAAGAAGTCGTATTCCCCTATAAAAGAAAACCTTGTCTTTTGAGGCAATCCAATTTTCGACCCATAACTCGACTTCTCGATAACTTTTGAAAATTTCTCCCGATAATCCGTGCTGCATGGACCGAAACAGATGATAATCGGATGGTGCGACGTCAGGGGAGTAGGGCGGGTGTGACAGAACCTCCCAGCCGAAGGAGTTTATCTGTTCTTTTACCACTTTGGCAACAAGCGGGCGCGCGTTGTCGTGCAGAATGAGAATCGACTCGTGCCTGGCTGCGTATTCTGGACGTTTTTCTTCAATTGCTGTTTTCAGTTTGATCATTTGCTGCTTGTTAACCTCTGCTGTGACTGTTTGGCCTGCTTTGAGAAGTTCGAAAAAAAATACTCCCTGCTGATCCCACCAAATGCAAAGCATCGTTTTTGTGCCGTGAATGTTGCGTTTTGCAATGCTGGCTTCAGCAGGGAGTGGCTGACCTGGCTGGCAGATGACTTTGCGGCATTTGGGGTTGTCGAAGAAGATCCACTTCTCATCGCTGGTGATGACGCGATGCAAAAAACCTTTTCTGTGATGCCGTTGCAAGAGTGAATCACACATGCAAAGTCGCCTTTCCATATCTCTCGCCTTCAGAGCATACGGGACCCAGTTTCCCTTCCGATGAACAAGGCCCATACCTTTAATTTTGAGGCGGTTTGAGGCGGTTGAAAGTGCCACGTGGGTATTCGAGGCAGCGGGGGACAGGAAAACAAAAAAAACGAAAGGAATCTATTTAAATCACAGAAAAATATTAAATTTTTATAAACGGCAAGAACTAATTCAACCCCCTAATATATACACTTACGAGAGGTGGCATCGTACATGATAAAAACAGTGGAGGACATTGGTACCATAAACCAAGCTAGGACATAAAATGCCGAACCCTCTTCGAGTGGAACGAAAAGCCTGTTGACGTCAGTCAACAGTCCGGCTTCTCCTGAGGAGTTTCATGTGGTTTTCTCCCAGCAATGAGCAAATGTTAAAAATTTCCTGATTAGCCCACGCTAGTTTATCCTTCTTGTTCCGAACTCAGATTAAAATAAAACGCGTTTTTAGCAAGAAGAATTGAAAATCCACTTAATGGTCTATTAATCGTGTACATAATAAGCAAGGTAAAAAATAAATGTAACTCCCATCTAAAAAAAAATACTTTTTCTTCATCGTCTTGGTGTTGAGGCAGAAAAACGCAGAATGCAATGCGGAAAAAAACAGGACACACGCACTTCCGTTTTTTTAAAGTAGCCAATTTTCGCTAAGTCAGTTTGTTAATTTTCATTATAGACAGCTTTATGCCTTCATCAAGTATTTTTCGGTGGTCTGTCTTATCAGGTATAAAACCCACGAAGAAGAGATTACACTGTAGGATGGCACTATTATCAGTCATACTTCTAAAATAAAATAAAAAATATGTCAAACTTTCTGGTGAAAAGTATTCAATATTTGGATTGTACTTGAACTAACGTATTATAGTATTATGAGATAAAAATGTTCCCTGCCCCTACTTTTGACCATAGAGTTACCATTATGGCCGATGCTGTTGGTTTGAATCATAGACAAGAGTATATACATTGAAGTAGGTATGGCCAACAGGTCGACCACGAAAGTTTGGTGTATGGTTAATCAATTTTAGTTCAATCGTATTTCAGAAACTGGTGATTCATCGGTATTGCGTGGTTTGGTTGATAATTTTTTGATCAGTGATTTTGATCACTTCATTTTAAATTCCTGACAGTCAGTGACCAAATTCATCCCCGGAAATCATTTAATTTAAAAAGAATAAATAAAATGCAAAGTCTCTATATTAGGAGCTCAATTGCAGAAAAGGATGTGAAAAAAATGTATACAGTAATACCACGCTTAGTGCGGGTAATCCTTGCCAGCAAAATGACCCGATAAATGAATCAGCGCTAAGCGGGGTCTATTTTTCACATAGTCATACAGGTGAAAGTGACCAAGTGCATTTTTTACAAAAACTTGATAATTGACTATTTGATATCTTACTAGCTTAATATTGCCCTGAAAAAAATCCCAAAGGATTTTGAACTTGGAAGTATAATATATTGACTTGTTAAAAATGACTATCTGCATTGATATTTATTTTCTTGCCAAGCAAAATTGACTTAAATGGCCCTCCTGAACGTTTTACGTTTTGTTAGTTGGTCACTTTCTCCTGTACGAATACGATATATAAACGACGATGCAACAGGAAAATGACACACGCAAATGTTTTTGTCTAGAATTTTCACTCATGAATTACATAAAATTGTAGTAACTTTAAACATAAAGAGTAAATCTACTAGTAGGTATATGAAAAATCTCCTGTAGCTGAGAACAACTGAAATTTTGAAACTAGTCGAGTGTAATGAAATAAAACTCAGTAAGTAGTATTATACAAGTGCTTTATTTTAGAAATAATATAAATCTTTCTTAAATTTCAGCGGGAATCGAACCCGCGTCGTCTGAATTAAAGTCAATCATCTTCCCAATTACGGTAGTACCACATGAAATAATAAAAAGCACAGGTTATCAAACGTTTTGGCAAACACCCCTTATTAAAATAAAACGTTGATTCGGGAAACGAAATCGCCAGAATGTCCCCTTATAGAGAGATGGATGGAATACAAGTATGTTGGCACTTCACAGCCCTCCATCCTGTGTTCTAGGGCCTGTAACATAGTATCCTGTTGAATATCTGCAGTGCCCAGCGAGGGGTGGTATCATCCCCTTTGAAAACGTATGAATTAGATTATCTCGTATTTAGTTTGAGTATCACTATATCCGCTTCGTCCGTTGTGGTTAGCGCATTTAGGTAGCATGCTGGATTCGATTTGCAATGGTTTAATATCAATATAAGTATAATTCATATTTGAAGCAATAACTTTGTGATTTTTCATTTTATAATTAAAAAATAACTTTTTTAAAATTTCAAAAATTCATAAAAGTAATTATAATGTCTAACTAACTAACTAACTAACTAACCATCACGCCGCTTCCCCGCAGGGGTAGGCAGAGAGAATAGAGCGCCACACCACTCTGTCCTTGCAAACATTATAATGTCTACCGGTTTTAAAGCTAACCCGTTCATCTTCAAGACTGATTAACATTGTATTAATAAGTTATATTTTAATTGTATTATTTAATTAATATTTTAATTATATCAATGTACCTACGTGTTTTTTTAAACTATAATATTGATGTAATATTACTCTGCCTTGGTACCTAATGCACGAGATTGATTATCTTACCTTCATGTAGTTCATTATCAAATCGATGCAGTGCCCTATGCACCATTGGAAGCGGATAAGGGTAGTTAGTCTTAGTCATTTGATGATTTTAGTCTTAATTGTGATTTGAAAAAAAGCCAATTTGAATAACGTGATTTTTAAAAATTATTATGTTTTTTATTTATTTCAATTTTACGAACAAATTGTTTGTATTTTCACATTACAGAATTTTTCTTAAGTATGTATTATTAGATTAAAACCAATATTTTTAGCTTTTCCACTTTATTTTTATTTGACCAGCGACCGGGTTTCGTCGTTACCGACATCATCAGACTGGTGACTGGTGATGTCGGTAACGACGAAACCCGGTCGCTGGTCAAATAAAAATAAAGTGGAAAAGCTAAAAATGTTGGTTTTAATCTAATAATATATTAAAAATGCAATTCCATCACGAAGTGTCAGTGGATAATATAAATCTATTTTCTTAAGTATTTATTACTGACGTTTTTTTTTTAACAAGTATTGGCATTTTCACATATTTGATTTTAAAGCCAAACTAAAGTTGGTTTACAAGTCAAGTGGGAAATGAGATATATGGTATGTATGCACTAGATTGAATTAATCCTATATGCAGGGATTAATCTGGCAGAATCAGATTGCACTGATCACCTCTGCGATAAGGTTGTCAGACTCAATTACTGGCATGATTCATTGCCGGGAATGTACCTAATCCGAATTACTCAAACATCATTTGAGAAATAAAAATTCATATGCCATATTGGGAAATAAGGATGAAAGTAGAGTGAATTAAAAAACAACATTTTGAGTGTGTCCAAATACTTGTTCACAAAATCTGGATTATCTCCAATTACAGGAGTTATTTTCATATTATTTTTTGACATTAAAATAATATGAAAATAACTTATATTGTAAAATAAATATGTTTCTCACGTGTGTGATTATAATCCAGGATTCGGACCTCACTACTAATATAAGCGTTTCTGCTTAATTAAATGCTTCTTTACATCTCACCAATAGATGTCTCTAGTGAAGTTTTAGTCATTCAAGAACAAGGTTTCTATATTGGTTCATATATACAGAACTTCCAAGAATTTGAGTAGTGTGGTTGTCAGTAATGGGTAGAATTGGTGAATGTTACACGTGTGTAAAGTGATCACTTTAACCAACCTATGACGGTCGTCAGCCCCGTAAATGCCCAGACTTCCATATTCTTCTTCATCTTTGATGAGATGTCAAAAAATAATATGAATAAAAAACATTCAAAATGCCATCTCTTAGATGAACGTGCAGCAAAACGATGTATGATAGATGTTAGAAGGGCGATATAAGAAAATAATGCAAGGCTGAGATGAGAAAACAATGCAAGGTATTATCGATAAAATTACGAAAGGTGTGTTAAGATGGTTTGGATATGCATATCGAATGAATGAAAAAATAACAGTTAAACAAATTTATGAGACAAATGTGGTTGGCAAAAGAAACAGGGGGAGATCGAAGAAAACTTTGCATGATCAAGTATTTCAAATAGTTGGGGATCTTGCTTTTTGGCAATAATCCCGCCAATGTACTAATTTATTTTCTGTAAATGAAGTTTAAATAAATAATCGGCGGATTGGTATGGCGTTGTATCCCTCTGTCTACTCCTGTGGTATGTATATATATATATATATATATATATATATATATATATATATATATATATATATATATATATATATATATATATATATATATATATATATATATATATATATATATATATATATATATATATATATATATATATATGTATATATATTTATGTATATATATATATATATATATACGTGAAAGTCTGTCTTCTGACATTCTGTTTATATGTTCCTTCCAATATCGCCTTCGTTGTCGTCCCCACCTCACGATATCCTCCGTCTTACACATGCTTTGATAAGTCCATAGATAAATAATAATTAAAAAAAACTACAAGAATTTACGAGATGAAACCCTCAATGTCGCTAAACCGACAGAATATCGTAATTGCATGATATCGAATTAAAAAAAAATCAAAAAATACCTGGTGATGAGTAGGTCGATCACCGGCGGTCTCGGGTCGCCCCTCATCAGCGGCTGGTGCGCCAACGCGCGGTCCGGGCGGGCCAAGTCGGCCGTGGACCTTCCAGACATGGCCCAGCCGATAGGGTTCTTGGGCGCCAACACGCTGCGGGTCCTGGACTCGGGGGGATCAATGTGCGGGCGACGCTCGCATCACCCCCGGCCGACTCCTGCCCTCCTGGCTAGCGAGCGGCGCAGACAAAGTCAACTTGGGCCAATTTGCGGCGAATCGGTCGGTGATCATCGAATTTGACACCAAGTTGACAGATTGACTTTTTTTTCCTATTCAATTTGTCACCATTTTGCGTTTTTTTTTCAAATATTTATTGTATTACAACACTTTTTTCAAAAATTCTTGAAGATCACTATTTTTATATAAAATGAATTCAACTTTTGCTGGATTTTAAACGTTATTCGATATTTTTATATGCAATTCATTAATTGCCTTTTTACAATTAAAATTATCACGATTTAGCGTTTTTTTACTAGAACACTTTTTTAAAGAAGATCTTTCTTGAAGATCGGAATTTGTATGTATAGTGAATTCAACTTTTGCCCGATTTTAAGTGTTATTCTATACAATACATATTATTTAATAATTGCCTGTTTTCAATTTAAATTGTCACCATTTTGCGTTTTTTTTTTAACACACTTTTTTTTGAAGTTCGGTATTTTTATGTTTATGGCATCCAACTTTTACTGGGTTTTAAACGTAAATCTATCTTATTATATAAAATTCAATAATTGTTTTTTTCCATTTAAATAATCACCATTTTGCTTTTTCTTTTTGCAAATGTTTATGTTACTACAACACTAAAAAAGTTACAGATCGGTATTTTTATAATAGTATCCTACTTTAACTGAGTTTTAAACGTATTTCTATCTTATTATATAAAATTAAAAAATTGCCTTATTTTTCATTTTAAATTATTTCCAATTTGCGTTTTGTTTTTTCAAATATACATTTTACTACAACCCTTTTTTAAGGATCCCGAAGATCAGATTTTTACGTTTATTTGTTTTATATATAATATGAGATTGATCCATATATCTACGAGTTCCAAAAAAATCGAGTAGTTTGGTTGTCAATCAAAGGTAGAATGGTGAATGTTATACGTGTGTTGAGTGATCACTTAACCAGCCTATGACAGCCCTGTAAATACCCAGACCTTCTTATCGTATTAATCTATGTTGAGACATCAAAATATATTCATATGCTTTTGTATCACTTGAATTTAAATCATCAATCGACTCAACATTTTCGTCACGAACACAATCGTCTTCAATACATTTGACGGTTTGCTTTATATATCACAACAAATCAGTGTGGTTATGTTCTATTCTGCGATAAACCAAGAGATGACTGTTTGCTCTAGGCCTGTCCTAAAATAGTAATGACAGAATTGACTTTACCCTCAGTATCCGGATCAGACGGCCATGTTTCTAACCCTCTCCAGAACGCAATAACAATTATTCCCTGCGTGACTTTGACGCGGCCATTTTAATTTGGACTCTGTTTTATTTCCTGTTAATCTCGATAAAGCTGGCCGCAGACGTTTCCGATGGCGTTCCCTCGGGAATTTAGGGCGCCAAATCGCCCGGCCGATGTGACGAAAAGCCGCAGACAAAGAGAGGGACGTTTTGACTTGTGTTTTGTTGCTAAATCCGATTCAATAACCATTTTCATTTATTTTTTGAACCTATAGTATATTTTTTTAACCCTTATCCGCATAGTATGTTGCATGGGGCACTACATCGTAGCGACGCAGTGTTATCTTGATTGTTAATTGCGTGGAGGCAAGGTGATCAGCCCTGCGCTTCTTGTACCAGTCCAGGGTGATATTAAATAAAAATACCACTACACTACGGAGATGGAAAATGGTACCTTACATACCGCATATTATATTACATGTGTTAGTGAAGTTATTTATGATACCATATTCAATTCTCAGCCCTCTTTTATGCCTCTTAGGACCTCTAGTATACCCTATAACACTTCTCTAATGCCCTACACGTTATTTCGACTAAAAATATATGTTTTTTTTTTTCATTTAGAGTTATCTATTTTATATTTTTTTAAATTGCTAATTAATGAGTTTTAACTCATAAACATACCAAGAAGTACGCCGCTTTCCTGAAGGGTAGTAGGCAGAGAGAATAGAATGTCATATCAATCTGTCATTGCAAACAGCCTTTCTCTCATCCACATTCATGCATCTTCTCATACATACCCGCTGATTATTCCGACTTCTGGCTTGATCACTTTTAAGTAATTGAAATCATGTAAAGTTTTCCTCGGTTTCTCTTTGCTTCTATTACCAACTATATGGCTATCGTAAATTTAACTATCCTTTCTTCACTCATGCCATTCACATGCCCAAAGCAACTCAACACACCTTTCTTAATTAGATTTTTTTTAATGTAATTTTATCAAATTGGTTGATGGTTCTGCCTTTAAATTAATATTATGTTCACGCAGTAAGCAGAAGAAACGCTTGGACATTTTTTTACATTTATCTCTGGAAACTGTAACTGTCGTTTTAACAGTTGATACCAATTCACCATTGCTGGGATGACGATAAACGTTCGCGCATACTAAAAACCTTTCAAATTAATGAATTTTTCTTCATTATCTATCAACAAATCATTATTTTTTTCTCGTTAATTTATCGCTGAACAATTCATATCTTAAGATTTTTACTGGTACTAAACATAAATGCAGAAGTTAAGCAAGATTTTGATAACGACAAAGCCCGGTCACTGGTAAAAAAAAGGTAAAAAAATATATAATTAAAATGTACCTTTGTTTTTAAATCATGATTTTAAATCAAAGTTAGTGCTTCAAATATAAATTTAAAAAAAAAATATATACTTGTTACTTTAATTTGTAAAATGTAGTTCCATCAAGAAATGTCGGTACAAAACTTAAGTCTGATAATTATCTTGATGAACAACTTCTACCTCTTTTTCTTCTTCTTCTTCTCCTTCTCCTTCCTTCTTATAGATCCAACGATCTGTCTGTTCTGTTATACGTATCTTGTGACGTGGACTGCCAGCTGTCACGCCATTGCTTTGGAGGTCTTCTTCCTTCTGGGTTCTCTTGAAGAGCTATTCGGGACAGTGTATTTTTTTGCCATGAAGCAATCTTTATTGACATGATCATTACAGAATCGTATTTGCTGTCTCCCCCATATTACTTTATTTTCCGTACTACGTATTTTCCGAATAAACGTGTTACTTATCTAGTCTCTTAATGTATTTCCGGTTATGTACCTCAATGTCCTCACTTCCGAAGTTCTGAGACGAGATTTGGTTCTCGCTGCGTCTTTTCTGGACTCCATTCCAACATTCTTCTTATGTCCAGTAATGAACAAAGGCATCCCTCTTGGACCTCCACAGTTGTCTGTTAGACGCGACTCTCTTCCAGTGCAGTTCTGCCAATTTCTAAATATCATCGGACCATATTGTCTGGGGCCTATCCACGCTTTTGCGCCCTGTTCTAGGCCTCCAGTCAAGCACCTGCTTTGTCCATTTATTTTCAGACATATCGCTCACTCCTTTCAAGAACGTCATATTTAAAAAAATGACAATTTTCAGTTGTGTATGTTTTCGGAATGCTCAGAAAATGTACTATATCCCAGCAAAAGAGGCATATTTATAACTTAATATTTACCCGCCACAGTGCAGAAAGTTTTTGCATTTTGAAGAAAAGGTATTGTTTAATTATTTTTTTAAATATTCTAAATATTTTCCAAATGGAGAAAAAACATTTAGGTTTTACCTAAAAAGATCTGTTGCATAGTAAAAACTTCAACAAGTGGTTTGATATTTATTTTTAATTTATTGTATTATATTTTTAAACTTTAAAAACGTTCTCCTGAAAAATCAAGTTTTTTGATGTATGGCGTTGTTGAAAGGAGTGAGCGACATATGTACGTGCCACATGACCTGCCCAGTTTCACTTTTGTTCCTCAATTCGAGTCACATCTGTTACCTTGGTCTTTTCTCTATCATAGACTACCACTGGGTTCAAATCCAGCATTTGCGATCGAAGATTTGGACGCAGTTTAAATATTGTTTGACCTGAATAGATACACGGTTTTACATTCTTTAATTACATTGTTCTAGCCTCCGGACGGTGATTTGATTACCCTGTCTTTCGTTATCCAAAAATGTTACCCTATCTTCACTCCACCGATTTCGGTCCATTCGCGTACATTTCTAAGCCAAAACAATTGCCCTCTGTCATTGCCACGTCTTCTACATTACCCCTGAGAATCAGTTATAGTACCTTTCACCATATAAGACGTGACATTGATATGCCACTTTGAAGTATTTTGCTATGGTCAGCAATTCTCTGTTAGAGAGAGATCTCCAAAAATTTTAGAATTGGTTTTTATTGCCACCCATGGAATTTGAAGCATGCTTCTATAATATTTTGATTGTGCCAATTTTTTTACGAATCTCCACTTGAAAGTGCTTTATATTGAAATCTCAAAATAGAATTCGAAGCGTTCCGCTATAATATTTTTATTCTGTCCAAATGTTTATTCACAAATCTGGGTTTATTTCAACTTAAGATAATTTTTTATTGTTATCTCAATAATTTGTGGCAGTGTGTATTTTACAAGGCTTACAACCTCTTATGGGCAGGTTTAAGTGATTACTTTATACACGTTTCAGAAAGGTTTCTGATATTTTTTACTTAAATCAACCATAAATGGTGCCTCCGAAGTAGTATATTGAAGAAGGTGTCAATTGTAGATAAAATAATACTTCCGAAATTTGAGTTGTATGGTTTTAATCATGGGTAGAATGGTGTTTTTTAAACGTGTATAAAAAACACTTTATCACATTATATTACATATTTTTTTGTGCGATAAAGAAACACCAAGATGTCGTCATTTAAGTTACATTTTGAGAATGACTCAAAAAACTTAAAATGTCGTTTATTTGTATTTCAAAGTAACACGAGTATTTTGAGTCTTATATTATAAAAAGCATTTTTATTACTTTAAACTTGTAACATGCAAGTTGAGAATAAAAGTTAAACTTAATAGTTGTTTAAATGTATAACTTAGTTTCTGAACACGTGGTTTACGAAAAGATACCATAATTCACGATGTGTCTTTGAATATATTTCTTAAAAAAGTAATTAATAAAGATGTCTTGAAATGTATATGGTAATTAACTATGAGTATTTCAATGTTTTAGAATTTAGTATATAAACCCTGATGATGACAAGGTTCTTGTCGAAACTGGTTAGATAATGTGTACCAATAAAAAATGCTTAAAACAAAGTTGTTTTATTTTATAAAGTTTATAAAATGTGCCACAAAGTATCCGCGAAAAACATTCAAGAAAAGAAAATATGTCTTTATTTATATTATTTTATTATTACTTGGTTTTTTGTTTAGATTGGCAAAATGTTGTTGTTTTATTAATTGGAAACTTTTGTGTATTTAATTAGTTCAGTCAAGAAACAGGAACATGTTTTCATCCTGAATTCGCCTAACAAAGAAACCTCATTTTGGCCAAATACTACATTTAGATATTAGTGTCAAACATTCCAGCAACGTATCTAGTTATTTATACAGGAAATATGTAAATTTGTAAGAATAAATTTAATTTACCTTACACAGGTGTACTTACGTGGAATTCTTGAATACAAGGCAAATAAATCACTTTAAATAATTATTACTGTTATTCTATCTCTATTTTCGTTCAAGCTGGTATGAGCTTAGAAGATAAATTTAGCAGATGAAATGAACTTATGAATTTTAACTACGCGATGAAATTATCTGGGAATAATAGAACTTCAAAATTAATAAATTTTCTCCGACGATAAATTTACATAAAATTCAATAAATAGGTCAACTAATATCATTTTGTCCGCCTCCGTAGTGTAATGGTCAGCACGCTCGGCTACCGTTCTGGAGGACCCGGGTTCGATTCCCAGGGGGGTAAGAATAAATATGAGTGATTTTTTCACTGTAATATTTATTCAATATTACCCTGGACTGGTACTTGAAGCGGAGGGCTGATCACCTTTCCTTCATGTGTAAACGATCAAGATAACACTGCGTTTATATGACGCAGTGCCCTATGCACCATTGGGGTGCGGATAAGGTTTTTTTTTATTATTATTTTTATTAATATTAATATCATTATTATGTCTATTCTATGGCAGTTGATAAAGATTACTTGTATAAATTTATTTTGTACGCTTCCGTAGTGTAATTAATGATCAGCACGCACGGCTACCGTATTGGAAGTCCCGGGTTCGATTCCCATGGTAGGAGAAAATAAATATAAGTGATTTTTCACTCTTATATTGATTCGATATAACTCACTCCTTACAACAACGTCATATGTCAAAATTCGTCAATTTTCAGCCGTGCATGTTTTCAGAATGTCCAGAAAATGTATTTTATCTCAGCAAAAGCGGCATATTTTTAACTTAATATTTACCCACTACATGTCAGAAAGTGTTGTTTTTGTATTTTGAAGAAACGGTAATGTTAAATTATTTTTTTAAAATAAACTATATATTTTTCAAATGGAGAAAAAACATTTAGGTTTTAACTAAAAAGACAATTCAATAAGTGGCTTAATATTGATTTAAATACATTTCATTATATTTTTAAACTTTTTGACCTGAAAAATCAAGTTTTTAGATATATGACGTTGTTGAAAGGAGTAAGCGATATGTCAGGGGGTATTTAGTATTTTATATAATGGTATTTTGTAAATAAAAAACTTATTTTTCAATATCCTCCCAATCTCTCCCCGCCTCCGGTATTATCACCCTTGAGGTCAAACCTGAAGAGTACTTCCGTTTGAAGTCTTCTGTGACCTGATTTTTAAAGTGACTTCACATAAAATTCGATCTTTATATTTTATACACATCGATATGCCTACCGAAATCACTCCTGGCATTTCAAAAGCGGCCATGTAAAAAGTTTCCCGAGATATTCACAGAATATGATTTTTTTAATTAGTTTTTTTACAACTTTAATACAGGGGGATCTAAAAATATATATAAATATATATAAAATATTGAACCTTCATCCGCGCCCCAATGATGCATAGGGCACTGCATTATATAAACGCAGTGTTATCTTGATCATAAACACATGAAGGCAAGGTGATCACTCCTGCGCATCAGGTACCAGTCCAGGGTAATATTGAATAAATATTACAGTGAAAACATCACAAAATATTTATTTGACCCCCTCACCAGGAATCGAACCCGGGACCTCCAGAGCGGTAGCCGAGCGTGCTGACCATTACACTACGGAGGCGGACAAAAATATGTATCAGATTAGAAAAAAAATGATTGCTTGATTCGGCAGTCACTTCAAAATCTATCGATTTTTAATTTAAGTTTTACTAAGCAAATATCAGTATTTATTAAAATCTATTGTGACACTATTTTGATCGCTTATATAAAATTTAAGTACGAAGTGTTTTTATGGAGTAACGTCGACGTTTGTGAAGGAGCTCATTACAGTAAATTACTGCTATACTGGAAAAGGGAATTGACGAGGAGGGAATCTGTTTTTTTTAGTAAAAAAATAACGCCTTTGGCTAGGGCAGTCGAAGTTGCATACCCGTAATCAAACTAACGTTTGTAAGTCGAATATATAAGCCAATGATAGTTTGTGCATTAAAATAGTTTAAGGTTAAAAAAAATCAGTGTCCGTAACGAATTTAATTAGTTTTTATTATAATAATAACTATTATTATTATTATTAATTATTATTATTATTAATTTATTTAAAAATATGTAATGTCTAAGTTAAAAACTTACCAATATGTTTTTGTTGAAAAAAGATTATGAAGGCTTAAGATTATGAATAAAGAAAATAAAATTCCGATATTAATATGTACTTATTTTTTAAACATGTATTTTTTTAAAACTATAGTACCAAACAAAAGCGCTATTTCGTATTTCTGTTAATTATTAAAGAAAATTTTTAAACATCAATTATATTGTTAACATACAAGTACTTTTAGTAATCGCGACACAGTTTATTATTTTGTCACATTTACGGACACGGCGGCAGACGTCCTTTCCCGACGAGACCGCGCGGGAAACTGAAAGCCAGACGGTCCTGATAGGGGTAGGTACCCGCTGAATTGACACGGTTTTGTTTGAAACTTCTGAAGTTTTGAATGGAGCGCATGCGCAGCGTGATTACTGCCTCGGGCTGGAAAATTAGACATTCAAAGTTTTATTTAAATTTTTGTCGGTTGGTACTTTTCTTAAGTAACAGTTTTCTTCAGTTTTCGACAATTCGAGTACAGTGTTGCCGGCCCTGAGGACAGTGTCGCGGATTCTTAAGCTAGAGGCTGTAGGTTCGACCCCCACTCTACCACAATTTATACAAATATACAAATATATAAATAAATATATATATATATATATATATATATATATATATATATATATATATATATATATATATATATATATATATATATATATATATATATATATATATATACATATATAAATATAAATATATATATATATATATATATATATATATATATATATATATATATATATATTTATACATATTGCCTCTATTTTTAACTACATTCACCACATTTGTTTTACCATTCTTTCCTTACTCATTCGCTCCACATGTCCTAACAATCTCAAAATACCTTTTACATATTGTGCTTATCTCAGCCTTGCATTCCTTCCTTATTTCACCATTCGAACATCTATCTTACGTTGGTTTGCCGCACATTCATTTGAGAAATCGCATTTCGGTCGCATTCTACTGTATTTTGACTAGGTATCTTATTTATTATTATTAAAACCCTTATCCGCACCCCAATGGTGCATAGGGCACTGTGTCTTATAAACGCAGTGTTATCATGATCGTTTTACTTATGAAGGAAAGGTGATCAGCCCTCCGCTTCAGGTACCAGTCCATGGTAATATTGAATAAATATAACAGTGAAAAAATCACTTTTATTCATTTTTACCCCCCTTGGGAATCGAACCCGGGACCTCCAGAACGGTAGCCGATCGTGCTGACCATTACACTACGGAGGCAGACAGAGGCAGGTATCTTATACTGTATGTAATTGTCTGTTATTATATATTTAATTTTTTTTTCAGGAATCTGAATCGTGTCAAAGTGTGAATCTACTTTTCCGGGAATTTACGTGCCGGAATGAGTGTAAGTTGAAATTAATATTTTTATATTATATTTTTAAATATATCCAAAAGTCCAAAGGTCATCAAAATATCCAAATAGTATGTATCATAATGAAATATTTATATACTGAAAATTATTTTTATTAAAAAGTCCATTAAAATCTTTTATTTTCTTTCCCATTTAAAGCGTTAGTGTTTTTTTTATTATAATGAAAAAATAACAAACTAACTAACGTACTTACCACCGTTTTGCTGTAAGGTAGGCAGAGAGAATAGAAAGCCATGCCAATCTGGCTTTGCAATCTTCTCCTCTTCCTCAGTCTTGAATCTCCTCATACATGACCGCCAATTGTTCCGACTCATGACCTAACCACCCCCAAGTATTTAAAATACTTGATGATGCGAAATTTTTCTCGGTCTTCTTCACCTGCTTCTATTACAAACCACATAAATCCTCATAAATTTATTTTACTCTTCTTTCTTTACTCATGCAATGCACGTGCCCAAACCATCTCAACACAGCTTTCTTAATTCTTTCGATAATGCTTATATCAACCTTGCAATATTTCCTTATGTCACAATTATATTATTAATTGATTCGGCATTAACTTTGTGGAATGACACATTGATTTTACACTCTGTTACAAATAAAGATGAAGAAAAAATTTAGACAATTTAGTAAATACATTAAAAATTAAATTCAGATAAAACGTTAATTAATAATACACTGTTTCAAAATACGTCACCATTGTTATCTATGTTTCCTTGACACACCCGCCTCAGCAGCAGTGAGATTTTTATAAAGGAAAAACGGAAAAAAAAGGAGACGCTGGAGGCAGGGGTCAAGTAGGCCAGGATTAATTGAAACTCTATGACACTTCTATCTTCATCGATTTATTAATTGAAACACAACATAAAAAAAAACCCACCAGTATAACCTTAAAACTAGACACTCTTAAAAACTAATTGTCCTTTATACATAACTTAACCTACACTAAACATAATTATAACTAACTTAATTAACGCTTTAAAATTACCTTATATCTAACCCACTTAATGTCACATCGACGACACTAACACTCGCGGGGCGGCGTCGGCAGGACGACGCGGCCAAGGTTTCCTGGAGACAGGCCCGCGGAAGGGGGCGCAAGGGGCCGTGCGCGAGGCCGCGAAAGTGGCCCAACACGGGGGCGGTGTGACATCCCTTGTACTGATGAGGCGGCCGGCGGGAGAGAGAGAGCGGCGATCACGTCGAGGCGCTGGGCGTAATCCGCGTATCGAAGAGGAAATACCGGATGACTCGCCCCAGGTCACCTACGTGATGCGCTGCGGAGCGTCCTCCTGACGGTCCGCAAGAGGCCGGCAATCAGCCACAATGATGCACCGCCCCGTCGTCACTTCACAACATTCACTTACACTTGACAACTTAGTTTAGTTTAGTTTGAACAACAACAACAATTTGGTTTTATTTGAACTTTACCTCCCCGGTTTAAAACCGGGGAGCTCGCGAAGCAATACGTCCAGCCGCAAGGGGCTCCGGACGCCGACGTTTTATTTAAACTTAGCCTCCCCGGTTTAAAACCGGGGAGCTCGCGAAACAATACGTCCAGCCGCAAGGGGCTTCGGACGCCGACGTTTTATTTAAACTTAGCCTCCCCGGTTTAAAACCGGGGAGCTCGCGAAACAATACGTCCAGCCGCAAGGGGCTTCGGACGCCGACGTTTTATTTAAACTTAGCCTCCCCGGTTTAAAACCGGGGAGCTCGCGAAACAATACGTCCAGCCGCAAGGGGCTTCGGACGCCGACCTTTTTGCAATATCGGCCCGAGGGTCGCCTCCGGGCTGAGGGCCATAAAAATGCCTAGAGGAAGGGGAAGATAGTTGCCAGGTCGACCCCTGGCATGGAAATTTCCATCCGTCTGGCTCGACCCCGTGGGTCCTTGCAGACAATGGTCCTATACCTGAGCTGACCGTGACTTCAAGCTTCAGGTATATTCGTTGCAATTTGTTAAAGAATATTTATTTAAAAAAATAATAATTTACTTTTATCTGTATAGCAACTGAATTTTCGGCCAGACTAAAAATGCCACACATCATCCTTTTACGAAAAATCCCGTTTCTTAACTCCCCCTCCTCGATATTTATAACCCTTTCAACCTCTACAAAGTATACCCCGAAATATTTTTTGCTCGTTAGTTTTAATTTTCACCTGTAGATGAAAACATCTGTAAGTTTTCGAAACTAGTCATGTATAAAAAAAACTCAATTAGTGGTTTATTACTAGAGTATAATTAAAAAAAAAATCCTTATATCACCATTTGAACATCTATCATACATCGTTTTGCCACACATTCTGATTTATATTTTACGTATTTTATTACTAGTGTATACCCATATGTGCGCGCGCGCGCGCGCGCGTGTGTGTGTGTGTGTGTGTGTGTGTGTGTGTGTGTGTGTGTGTGTGTGTGTGTGTGTGTGTGTGTGTGTGTGTGTGTGTGTGTGTGTGTGTGTGTGTGTGTGTGTGTGTGTGTGTGTGTGTGTGTGTGTGTGTGTGTGTGTGTGTGTGTGTGTGTGTGTGTGTGTGTGTGTGTGTGTGTGTGTGTGTGTGTGTGTGTGTGTGTGTGTGTGTGTGTGTGTGTGTGTGTGTGTGTGTGTGTGTGTATGTGTACGAAAACGAAAAAAATACTGGAACTATTACTTTTGAATTTCTCTTTAATTATGACTTAATAAATCTTAATATTTGATTTCTTGACTTAAGTTATATTTTAATATCATAAATAATAATAATAAAACGGTAGATTAAAATTAATTACGTAAATGCTAACCACAAGAATAGTAACTGCGCTCGCGTATAACTTTTAATTAGTACAGTCAACCCAGGAGCGCATGACAAAAAATTGGTATCATTGCCGTGTTACAGGAGACAATTATATGCCCTCTCCATTCAAAACCCATCTAGAGATGTTTTGAGAGTCTTCTTCTACATTTTTGATGTTTCAACAAAGCTGAAGAAGAATCGGCTTCGGCCTCGTGAAGATATCAGAAAAGAATAAAAGTTAAACCTTATTGATAATTGAAAAGATTCATTTATTCAAAGTGGTATGGATATGTAGATCGAATAGACAACGAGAGAATGACTAAAAACGTTATTGAATTTCCTCGGTCTTCCTCTGCCTTTTATCCGATTACATTAGCCTTATAATTATTTTTACTATGAACATACGTTTTTCCTTATGCATATTCTAAAAAATGTTAGTTTTAACGTTTAACGTATAAACCCTTAACAAGCGAGCTCGTTATCATTTAATAACTTCGATAACTACTCCAGGTACTTACTAGATACACCAGTCATATCCGTTTACGTTATATCGAAGGCTGTATCCGTATTTACGAGTACGTGTTCTGCTACCCTTAACACGAAACCTTCGCGGTACAGTACGATGGATTAAGCCTTTTTGATATTCATTTAATAATAAAACATCTGGAAAAGACCATTTTTGAGTTAATTAATGTAAACACGACTAGTTTCGTTCTATGATCTTAATTTATTTCTCTTTTTTGTGTGTATATTAGGTTCAAATGGTTAAAAATAATATAAAATGTATTAAAAAAGAACTTCACCGACAAGACATACAAGGTGGCTTGGTGGGTCTTCGCAAAATATTTTTTTTAAATATATTTAAAATTGTGATTAAAATAAATTTTTAAAAATTATGTAAATTAAATAATGTTATGTTTACATTTTTTTTTCAAAATGTGGTCGTATGCAAGTGTTTTATTTTTATATTTAAATCATGACGTTATTCCACAAATTTGATGCCAAATCAATAAATTATATTCTGATATACAATGGAAGGATGTTTTTTTTACCGTGTGCTGTTTGAACCCTTACATGAAAAGGAAAGAATGTAAGACTGAGATCGGCTGTCCAAATTTAAAACACAGTAAGGGATATTTTTTGTAGTAGGTTTTTTTTGCATTTTTGGAGTAAGTAGAGTCTACTTAATCCATAAATGCAAAAAAAACTACTACAAAAAATGTCCCTTACTGTGTTTTAAATTTGGACAGCCGAGATATGCACACATCGATAAAATTAAGGAAGGTGTGTTGAGGTGGTTTGGACGTGTGGATCGAAAGAGTGAAGAAAGAACAATAAAATAAATTTACAAGGCAAATGTAGCTGTAAATAAGCAGAGAAAGATTGAAAAAAACTTGATATAACCAGGCAGGAGTCTGAATAATCGGTGGGCATGTATGAAGAGATGCATGAATGAGGAAGAGGGGAACAATGTTTGCAAAGACAGAGAGTTGTAGTGTTCTATTCTCTATGCCTCCCCTGCAGAGAAACGGTATGATGGTTAGTCAGTTTGTTAAGTTACTTAGTTTACAAGTTACAAAACAAATGGAAATAAAGCTTTATTCAGTATAAAACGATAAAAATAAGAAAAAATGAGGTTAATTATTATTATTGTTAAAAGATTTATATTATCCACTGACACTTCGTGATGGAATTGCATTTTTAATTTATTATTAGATTAAAACCAATATTTTTAGCTTTTCCACTTTTTTATTTGACCAGCGACCGGGTTTCGTCGTTACCGACATCATCAGACTGGTGATGTCGGTAACGACGAAACCCGGTCGCTGGTCAAATAAAAAAGTGGAAAAGCTAAAAATATTGGTTTTAATCTAATAATAAACTATTATTGTTGTTTAATTATACGAGTACATTTATTATTGTTTTTCTTTACATAAATATGATGAAAGATGGATATTTATGTAAAGAAAAAAATATAAATATTTTTAATAAAATGAACACCGATAAATAATATAAAATAATAAAAGACACAAATTGAAAAGTTAATCTACAACATTTTGAGTGTGTCCAAATGCTTGTTCACAAAATCTGGATTATCTCCAATAACATGAGTTATTTTCATATAATTTTTTGACATCTCATCAAAGATGAAGAAAAATATGAATGTCTGGGCATTTACGGGGCTGACGACCGTCATAGGCTGGTTTAAGTGATCACTTTACTACGCACGTGTAAATTGATCCATTTTGATTTTCCAAGAATTTAAGTAGTGTGGTTGTCAATAATGGGTAGACTTGGTGAATGTTACACGTTTGAAAAGTGATCAATTTTAACCAGCCTATGACGGTCGTCAGCCCCGTAAATGCCCAGACTTCCATACTCTACTTCATCTTTGATGAGATGTCAAAAAATAATATGAAAAGTTAATCCATTTTTTTAACCGAGGATTAATATTTTTCATTTGTCGAGATTTTTAGATGTTTGTTCTTTTCATCATCATCCGACATCATCTTATCCTCTTTTCATCATCATCCGACATCATCTTATCCTCTTTTCATCATCATCCGACATCATCTTATCCTCTTTTCATCATCTTGTAAAATACACTAATGACAATAGCGTTATTTTCATTCTCAACATTTTGAGTGTGTCCATATGCTTAGTCTACTTAGGAGTCATTTCACATTGTTTACATCTCAATACAGATAAAGATAAGCTCTGTACCTGTTCTTGTGCCTGATATTCTTATTCATCTATATTGAGATGTCAAAAAAAAGTCAAGTTATCTTCCATTAAAAAAGTATGTTACGGCTTCCACGCTCGGTAAATATGTTTTATTTTTAAATTTACGTAAAATTTATAGACTTCTCAGATAGTTCCGTGAAGGGGTGGGTTTTTCCACCCCCAGTAAATATGAAATGGTCCAGATTTAGTTCAGCGCTTCGCTTCTAGATTAAGTTAAGGCTGATATAGGGAAGGGAAGACTGTAAACTATGGACGGAGATACACATCGTCTGCCTACTCGTTCAGCAGCACCGAGATGGTAGGATGGAAAGAGACGAATACAGAGATATAATATCC
Organism: Brachycentrus maculatus; assembly: GCF_059751285.1. Classification (NCBI taxonomy): domain Eukaryota; kingdom Metazoa; phylum Arthropoda; class Insecta; order Trichoptera; family Brachycentridae; genus Brachycentrus; species Brachycentrus maculatus. The sequence goes on from NW_028280910.1 coordinate 1,693,942, forward strand.
ATGTATTTTGTAACTTGGGATAGGTTTTTAGTGTACCAGTTAAATCCGTAGAGATGGTTTCTTAAAAAATAACCAAGAGAGTATACCTTTCTTAATCAGATGAATTCAACTACCGTTTAAAGATTATTAATTATTTTATTATTATTTTATTTGGGAATTTAACAGAGCAGTTACATCAAATCTTTCAAGTATTACAAAGTAAGTACTTGTACTATTTCAATAACAAAATTCCACATTGTAAATTTGTCAAAATACTTGGAAGAGAAACGGGAAGGAGGAAAAGTTGAAAAGTCGAATTGAACCTATCAAAATCCCCATATTAATCATTAACTACTTTTGATGAACGATAAATAAAGAAACTTTGTTAATTTGTTCTACTCTGTTTTATTTTCCGCCTGCATAGTGTAGTGGTTAGCGCGTTAGGCTACCATGCTGTTGGTCCCGGGCTCGATTCCCAAGAGGGTCAAAATAAATATTAGTGATTTGTCTAATATATATTTAATATGACCCTGGACTGGTACCTGAAGCGGAAGGCTGATCGCCTTTCCTTCGTGTATTTAACGATCAAGATAACACTGATTCTATACGATGCAGTGCCCTATGCACCATTGGGGTGTGGATAAGGGTTAGAAGAAGACTCTTTTGACTTTATTTACTGTGGCAGGTATAAACACGTTTATAAACAGCTTGCTTGACCGCAATGGTAGCAACATCTGTTAAAACTTTACAGAATTACATACAATTGTATTGCTTATGGAGGATAGCTTGCTTCTTGACAGATGCTTTCACGTAGCATCTTCAATGTGTTCGATTATATTGTTGTTTCATAGATTTTTGAAATATTTTATTGCTTGACAAGCTTTGTGAAATAAAAAAATACAAATGTGTTGTTTTTTTTCTTTATTTCCCATTTAACTGGACTAAGCCACAGCAAGGCGTGCCTGAGTACAACTTAAAAGAAATAAAAATTCATTTATTTACTCAACGTTGTTAATTTGTTCATCTTTGTATGAAATTCTAGTCCTGGTATTTATAATAGAGCTCTTATAATATTTAACTCTGTCTATGGTTCAAAGTCTAGTTCAGTTGAACGGGAGAACAATAACCTGGCTAAGAGGTCTCTATAGATGTTATACATATTACAGTGTCTTTCCAGAAGATATGTACAGATCATATCTACCTTAATAATTCACCGGGCTTCTGATATCGGAGCTAGACCCATTCTCGCCTTCGTTTGTATAGGATAAATGCTAACTAATATTTTATCTCTCATTACTCAATTTTAACAGATAATTTGGACTCTGAATCAGTCTGAGTTGTAAGAAATGCTCCGACTGTAATTACATATCGCTCACTCCTTTCAAGAACGTCATAAATCAAAATTCGTAAATTTTTAGTTGTGCATGTTTTCGGAATGCCCAGAAAATGTACTATATCCCAGCAAAAGAGACATATTTTTAACTTAATATTTACCCGCTACAGGGCAGAAAGTGTTGTTTTTTCATTTTGAAGAAAAGGTGTTGTTTAATTTTTTTTTTAATATACTAAATATTTTACAAATGGAGAAAAAACCTTAGGTTTTATCTAAAAAGATCTGTTGCACAGTAAAAAGTTCAATTAGTAGCTTGATATTTATTTTTAGTACATTGTATTATATTTTTAAACATTAAAAACGTTCTCCTGAAAAATCAAGTTTTTTGATTTATGACGTTCTTGAAAGGAGTGAGCGATATGTGTAGGTCCTCAAAATGTTACATTCCCATTTTAATGATTTTAAGTAATCAGGAATTTTAGCTTGTAAAATTGTTACGTTTGGGTGCGATTCAATGATTTTATATTGACTTTATAAAAATAATTTAACCATTTTTTTATTATAAGTACACTTTAACCTACCGGTTTCGACAAGAACCTTGTCATCATCAGGGTTTATTAAATTCTAAAACATTGAAAACTTTAAAACACTTAAATTAATTATATTCCCTTCCCAAAAACCTTTTATTTTTGGTAAGGGAATGTGATTAATTATGAGTATTTTAAGGTTTTTAATGTTTTAGAATTTAATAAACCCTGATGATGACAAGGTTCTTGTCGAAACCGGAAGGTTAAAGTGTACTCATAATAAAAAAGTGGTTAGAACATAGTTGTTTAATTTATAAAGTTTTTAAAATGTGCCACAAAGTATCTGCGAAAAACATCCAAGAAATGATTTCATATTGGTTTAAAATAGGATTGGTCACGTTTTGTAGCAAAAAATGAAAATTTAGGATTTTTGTGTGCTATATTGGAAACTTTTTGGGAAGGACCTCCACATATGCTTTCATATAAAATATAAATTTAATGAAAAAATTATACTACGTTATGCTTTTTATTCATTCAGTTTACAAAGTGTATTTATTAATTTATATTTTATCGTTATTCCTCTTCTCCGTCTTACTCCTCATTACTGAGGGTTGTGACCCTTGTGGAAGCAATAGCTGTTCTCCAGTTATCCCTTGACTGCGCTGCACGTAGCGCTCCAACCACCGAGGTGCCTGCTGCTGCCTTCACTTGATCGGTCCATCGTGTGGGATCTTCCTCTCCCTTTCTTCTTCTCCAGGCTACCAATCAAACCAGTCGTTCCAGGCTATCTTCTGTGCCGCGCGTAACGTGTCCAAAAAATTGGAGAATCCGTCGTGTACAGACATTGGCCAGAGTCTAGCCATCCAAGTGTAGTTCCTGGTGAATGGACAAGCTTTATCTTCGTGTTGTTACTCACACCCCGGTCTTTCCAGATAATTACAAACAACAAATTACAATAATGTGCTCTCACTGAGTTATCCCGTGCCGAGGGCACATTTTATAATACTTATTTATAAAATTATATGAAAGCAGATTGATAATGCTATATAATTGTCCGCCTCCGTAGTGTAATGGTCAGCACGCTCGGCTACCGTTCTGGAGGTCCCGGGTTCGATTCCCAAGGGGGGTAAAATAAATATAAGTGATTTTTTCACTGTAATATTTATTCAATATTACCGTGGACTGGTACCTGAAGCGGAGGGCTGATCACCTTTCCTTCATGTGTAAACGATCAAGATAACACTGCGTTTATATGACACAGTGCCCTATGCACCATTGGGGTGCGGATAAGGGTTTTATTATATTATTATTATATAATTTATATTTGAAGCGCTAACTTTCTGATTCTCCATTTTGTAATTAAAATGTAACTTTGTTTTAAAATCACTTTAAATATTTTATCATAACTTAATTATAATGTCTACCGGTTTCGAAGCTAACCGCTTCTTTATCAAGACTGATTAATATTAAAACACTATCTACTAAACTATATTCAAAATATTTTGACGGTCAGAGAACGAAGCTTAAGTAGATCTCAAGTGGCTTTATTTTTTTGTTGATTGGCAGTCACAGTCAAAAGGGATCAGGGATGATGAGTGATTGGAAACATATTTAATAACGGACTTTTAGCAAAATCATTTACTTGTGTATTTATTAGTTGTAAATTATTATTAATTGCCTATTTCATTTCTAATATTTCTAAGTAATCCAATTTAAGTCCCCTATTGCATGTGTGTAATATATTTAGACTTTTATTTTTATCAAATGAGTGATTATTTTCTATTAAGTGATTGGCAAATTCAGAATAATAATTATTATTAAGGCATCTAGTATGTTCTTCACATCGGATGTTAAAATTTCTAGAGGTTTTTTTTTATATAAAGGGTGGGACACGATGAGCACTGTAAGGAATAAATTCCTGATTTATTATATTTATCGACTTAAAATCTATATTATTTCTTAATGATTTATTCAAACTATTATGAGTATAAAAGGCGGGTTTATTATGTATGTTTATGCTATGTTATGAAATCTGTTGTGGCCGAATGACGCAATCTGTTTAAGATCTACCCACCTCCATCATCCATTTATGAATAGTTCTTTCATACTTGGTCAGATATTACCACAAAGTGACTGCGAATTCAATTAATGAAATTAATTTTATACTGTACTTATATAAAACTACATTTAAATAACTAAGCATAACTTTAAGTATTTAAGTATCATAAAGTATAATTTTTTATTCATAATTAAAGTATGTCTTTAATCATATTATAAAAAAAAAATTGGGGTTGTCGATTTTCTTTATTTCCGTGAGCCATTTTGACTCTTAATGATCATTTAGTTGAGCGCTTTTCTTCCGTGTATGAATATTTAAGCGGTGGTGTTTTCTGAAAGTTACGCTGATCCCTTTCGGGTCCCGTATCCAGCTTCCGAAGTAAACAACATAATGATATACAATTCCATGCCTTGTGGATATTCCCCCGGGATATCTACTGATGCCTTAATAAATTGACCGAAGATTGTTGAAGGAAAAAATTGTACACAAGGGATAAAATCGCTTGCAAATATAAGTTCAGTAAAACCTCGATAGAATGGACCTCAATTTAATGAATTTGGATATAACGGACAAAAAATCCAATAATTCGTAAAAAAATGAAATATTTATTTTAAAGTAATAATATACTTATTATATTATATTATATTATTTTTTGACATCTCATCAAAGATGCAGAAGAATATGGAAGTCTGGGCATTTACTGGGCTGACGACCGTCATAGGCTGGTTTAAGTGATCACTTTACACACGTGTAACATTCACCAATTCTACCCATTATTGACAACCACACTACTCAAATTCACATCTCACCAATAGATGTCTCTAGTGAAGTTCTAGTGATTCAAGAACAAGGTTTCTAAATTGGTTCATATATATAGAACTTCCAAGAATTTGATTTTTTAGCGGCCATGATAATCACGTCAAACGTCTATATATGTATAATTATACATATTATACGCATTTTTGTAATTGTTGAAAGTTGATTATAAAAAAACAGCTTCAAAAGTGCAAACAAAACTTGATTCCTTTATTAATTTATATTTAAGTAGTGTTCATATAAAAAAAAACTTTGTGATTTATTTTAAACATATTTTTATATAACGGACTTTTGGTTTTAACGGAAACTTTCTTCCCTCAATTGGTCCGTTATATCGAGGTTTTACTATTCTCTGTTGAGCTGGCGATAAGAACATTGCCTCTAAATTGGAGAGGCGTAGATTTGTGAACGAGGATTTGGACTTGCTTTATAATTTATGAAAAATTAAAAATTTTATTTTTAGAAACGTTAATTTCCTGATTAAACGCATCGTCTTTTAGTAACAAAACCGTAGAAAATAGGTCCAGAAATAGGATTAGAGATGTCATAAACCTCCATATTCTTCATCTATGTTGAGATTTAAAAAAAATGTAGAATCAAATTGTACCATACTGTCCGTTCATATTTATTTTACCGCTGATTTATTTATATTCATATTTATTTTATTTAACCAACTAACTAACTAACCATCACGTCGCTTCTCCGCAGGGGTAGGCAGAGAGAATAGAACGCCTCACCACTCTGTCTTTGCAAACATTCTTCGCCTCTTCCACGTTCATGCATCTCCTCATACATACCCGCCGATTATTACGACTCCAAATCTGACCACTTTCAAGTATTTGGCATACCTGATCGTGCCATGTTTTTCTCGGTCTTCCTCTGCTCCTTTTCCCAATTACATTAGCCTCATAAATTTGTTTTGCCGTTCTTTCCTCACTCATTCGTTCTACATGTCCAAACCATCTCAACACACCCTTCTTAATTTTATCGATAATGCTTATCTTAGCTTTGAATTCCTTCCTTATTTCACTTTTCGAACATCTATCACACATCGTTTTGTCGCATATTCTTCTGAGAGATCGCATTTCGACTGCATTCAGTCTAATTTCATCCTTCTTATGTATGTACATATTTATTTTACTTTTTTCACATTTATTTTACCTCTGATTTATATTTAATTAGCCAACATAACAACTGGAGGTAAAATAGCTGTACCATAGATTCACTGTATTAGAACCGAAGTGGATATGGTACAATTATTTCAGCGGCATCTGCATTTGAACGTGTGCAAAATATCAGATGAAATTTCTAAAACCGCTTTGCTCATGTCACCAACTACGGGCCGCGGTCGGACCGCGGAGGGGCGGTCTAAAAGTTTGGCAGTTGCCATTCTAAGTGAAACCAAAATAGTGCCGACTCTCCGCTTTATATCCGAAACCAATTCCCACTTTTCTAAACAGCTCCTCTTTCGCTGCGTTTTGCAGGCAAAATTTAATCCCACAGTTGAAACTAGACTGCAATTGGAGTTAATTCAATATTTGCAGCACTTACTTTGTGCTATTCCACTTTTATAACTTAAAAAATAACTTAATTGAAATTTAAATGTATTTTGCATATTAATTAAGCATTGTTAACATTGTGGTGTGGTAATATAACACTCCTTATCATTCATCGTTCACTTTGTTTTTAAGTGGTAGTATACAAAAGGAACGATGAAGGAGACTGTTAAAATGAAATATGTATATAATTTGAAAATTTTCATCTTCAAACCCTCATCTGCGCCCGATGGTGCATAGGGCACTGCATCATATAAAAGCAGTGTTATCTTGATCGTTAACATTTGTAAGAAAGGTGATCAGAGCTCTAAATACCAGTCCGGGTGATATTAAATTTATATATATATATATATATATATATATATATATATATATATATATATATATATATGTATATATGTATATATATATATATATGTATATATATATAAATAAATATATATATATATATATATATATATATATATATATATATATATATATATATATATATATATATATTTATATATATATAAATATATATATAAATATATATATAATATATATATATATATATATATATATATATATATATATATGTATATATATATATATATATATATATATATATATATATATATATATATATATATATATATATATATATATATATATATATATATATATATATATTTATATATTTATATATTTATTTATATATTTATATATATATATATTTATATATATATATATATATATATATATACATATATATATATATATATATATATATATATATATATATATATATATATATATATATATATATATATATATATATATATATATATATTCATATATATATTTATATATTTATATATATATATATATATATATATACATATATATATATATATATATATATATATATATATATATATATATATATATATGTGTGAACAATCAATTATATTTATACAATCAATTATACGGAAGCGGAGTAATTTTTGTAAAATGCTATTCCACCAAGAAATTTCAGTAAAAAACCTTAATTATGTACACCGTCTGTTTATTTTTTTATGTGATAATGAAATGTTTTATAGAAATAATAAATACATAAATGAAATCACTATCACCTTGATTATGAAACATATTTCATATAAATCAATAATATTTTCTACTAAAATTTAACCAGTATTTTTTTTTCAATTTTTAAGGAAAAGTAATCGCCAAAAATTCACTTTTTTTAAATTCATTAAACTTTTTTACGATCCTCTCAAAATTCGCACATTGCTTTAACGAGTTTTTCTTTTTGTCACGAAAATTGTGCATCGAAGTGTTTTACATTCTTACTGACGATAAGGTTCACAGCATTATTCGATATTCGTTTTCGTTTTTGGTTGAATTTTCGATATTCGCCAAAGTGCCCCGTTCCTCGCCACTCCACTTAAGGGTGAAGTTGGAAATTCAACTGGATTAATTTGCTGGCAGACAGAAAAAAGCCTTAATTATTTAAATGCGATTCCGAGGCATGCCGTCAGAATATTTTTAATTACATTAGCCCGCTATTTTTATCATTATTAATTTATGAAAATAAACTTCTTTATTTTTAGTACTTACGCTAAAATGGGAAGTTTTCATAGTTACTCGGTCTTCATTAATATTTTTCTATTGTAACATAGATGTATGTTTATCCAAATTTGTTTCGTCTGTGGACATTTTCGAGTTTATTTTATTTATCTATGATTATATCGCTCACTCCTTTCAACAACGTCATATATAAAAAAATCGTCAATTTTCAGTTGTGCATGTTTTTGGAATACCTTTAAAATGTACTATATCCCAGCAAAAGCGGCCTATTTTAACTTAATATTTACCCGCTACATGCAGAAAGTTTTGTTTTTGCATTTTGAAGAAAGGTTATTGTTTAATTATTAAATAAAAAAAATATATAAAAATCAAATGGAAAAAAAAAACATTCAGATTTTATCGAAAAAGATCTTTTGCACTGTAAAAAGTTCAAAAAGTGGCTTGATATTTATTTTTAATACATTTCATTATATTTTTAAACTCTCCTGAAAAATCAAGTTTTTGGATTTATGACGTTTTTGAAAGGTGTGAGCGATATATGAAACCCTACTGTAACGACTTGAAGTATGAAGTTGGCAAAATAAGGATGAAAGTAGACTAAATGCAGTTGATATGCGATCTGTCAGGTGAATGTGCGATCGTTGTTTGAATGGTGATATAAGGAATGAATGCAAGGCTGACAAAAAAATTATCGATAAAATTAAGAAAGGTGTATTGAGATGGTTTGGGCATGTCAATCGAATGAGCAAAGAAAGAATAGTAAAATTATTTTATGTGGCGAATATGGTTGGTAATAGAAGCAGAGGAATACCGAGGAAAACATGGCATGATCAAGTATTTTAAACTTCAAAGCGGCCAGGAGTTGAAATAATCGGTGGGTTTGTATGAGGAGATGGGTAAATATGGATAAAATATAAATAATAACAAACCTATGTATAATTGTCAATATGATAATGACTACAGCATCCTCCTGTCCTATTGATAAAAAACAAAAATATTATCCCCTCTTCATCCTTCAACGTCCCAATGACACAAGTCTAAAATTTAGCTTCACATGCGGTGTTTCAAAATGATGCGGAATACATTGAAACATGTCGCTCAATCCTTTCAAGAACGTCATAAATCAAAATACTTGATTTTTCAGGAGAACGTTTTTAATGTTTAAAAATATAAAACAATGTATTAAAAATAAATATCAAGCCACTTATTGAACTTTTTACTATGCAACATATATTTTAGGTAAAACCTAAAGGTTTTTTCTCCGTTTGAAAAATATTTAGTACATTAAAAAAAATAATTAAACATTACCTTTTCTTCAAAATACAAAAACAAATATAAAGTTAAAAATATGCTTCTTTTTCTGGGATATAGTACATTTTCTGGGCATTCCGAAAACATGCACAATTGAAAATTGACGATTTTTGATTTATGACGTTCTTCAAAGGAGTGAGCGATGTGTCACAATAGATTTGAAGAAATAACTATATTTACCAAGTGAAAATGACAATACACGAATTCGCCCATATCGCTCACTCCTTTCAAGAACGTCATAAATCAAAAATCGTCAATTTTCAGTTGTGCATGTTTTCGGAATGCCCATAAAATGTACTATATCTCGGCAAAAGAGGCATATTTTTAACTTAATATTTACCCGCTATAGGGCAGAAAGTGTTGTTTTTGCATTTTGAAGAAAAGGTATTGTTTAATATTTTTTTTAAATAAACTAAATATTTTTCAAATGGAGAAAAAACCTTCAGGTTTTACATAAAACGATCTGTTGCACAGTATAAAGTTCATTAAGTGGTTTGATATTTATTTTTAATACATTGTGTTGTATTTATAAACTTTAAAAATGTTCTCCTGAAAAATCAAGTTTTTTGATTTATGACGTTCTTGAAAGGAGTGAGCGATATATGAAAAATAATATATTATAAACGTAAAACGCAAGGCGACCATGCAGTTATAGTTTAGGTAATGTCCGCTATCCGTTAAGTGTTGAATATCACATTTCTAAGTGCTTCTTGACGTTTTTATAAACAGCACCTAACCTATACATTCCATTTTCACACTTAATCTCAAACACTTGTAGTGTTTCATCGTAAAAACATAACACGTGTTTGAATTTACACGTGTTATACCTATTTTCCATTATAGAAATGAGCGTGTAGCTGTTTTAACTTCCGGTTATTTTTTAAGCGCTACAAAAAAATATCAAAGGAGACACTTCGTTATTTTGCTATTTTATTTTACAGTTTATTTTTTTCTAAAAAACATTACTCTCAGTTAATGTTTAAAAAAAATTGTTTCACTCTTAAAATCTTGCTTTTAAAAAAATATATATTTAATATATTTATGTATAGTATATTTTGTATCTACCTTCGTAATTTATCTACATATAAAATACTTAAATCAAATACTGCATATTAGAGTCCACTAAATTTTATTTTATGATTAAAAACACATAAAAATAAAATTTGTGGCAACGTTTCGCCTTGTTATGGCAACTACAACTACTGTGAAGATTAAAACGGATTTTTTTGCATACTGAGAAACACCTGAAAACGCGATTAAAATTTTTATGAAACTAATTGTTTGACAGGTTATTTTTAATCACAAAATTTATAGTGTCTAAATACTCGTTCACAAATCTTGGTTTTCTGCACTTTCAGAGTAATTTTAAGATTTTTTTAAAACATGGATTCTAAGTTGTAAAATAAACTCCTTAAATAGAGACAACACAGATTTGGGCGCACTCAAAATATATATATATATATATATATATATATATATATATATATATATATATATATATATATATATATATATATATATATATATATATATATATATATATATATATATATATATATATATATATATATATATATATATATATATATATATATATATATATATATATATATATATATTTTATTTTTTTATTTTTTTAAAGCTTTGTTTATACACCTCCTTCCATATTCTCGTCTTAATATAATTAATTCATTAAAAATATTTTTTATTATGAGTAAAATCATGATATCAAAATATCTCCAAAAATAATTCATGCACAAAAAATATGTATCTCAAAAAATAATTGTTTTTCTCATTTTTATTTATTTTTAACATGTCATATCGTAATATTTTTTTTAATGACCCGAAGAAAGAATGATTTTACGAAACTAGGTGTCATGAGTAAGTGTTTACAAAAGTGGTATTATACAAAGTGAACAATGGATGATAAGGAAATTGTTTTATTACCATACCACAAAAATATCAATGATTTTAAAATATAAAATAAATTAATGAACAATTTAGACATGGATAACGAAGATTTTTTTCAGCAAAATATTGTAATTTTTGCTTGTCAATTTTCACCTTTTTTTCATTTAAATATATTTACTTAATTTATTATTCGATATAAATTAAATTCTGATAAAAAATTCTCAAAAAATAATTAATGGACAAACCAGACATTCTTAAGATAGATTTACACACGCTTGTCACTTTTCACCTTTTCATCTTAATATAACTACTTCATTTATTATTCGATATAAATAAAATTCTGATAAAAATCTCAAAAAATAATTCATGTATAATTCAGGCAATGTTACCAAACAATTTTTCAGCAAAATATTGATGAAGATTGGCAATTTTCATTTTATCTGCAGCCGCTCTAAACAGGCACTCTTGCTACAGTGGAACCACTCACCCAAGACCTTTTTTTAAGACGGATATACGTCTTCTTCCCATATTGTTTACTTGTGTGAACAAGCAAAACATTTTTAGTCATTATCAGCGATTTGCTTTTCATTTCCCTCGAGAAAAAAGCTCTTACGAAGCGAAATGGAAGCTTTTAAAGTTTTCTTGAATGTCACGCGCATAAGTTTATATTTATTTATTGCCAAACACGTTTTTCCATTATTTTTCATTTGATGCGACGTTGAATGCGCTCCCACAGACGAATGTGTGGAAAAATAATTGTATTTGAGTGTTTAATAATGTCTTAATAAGACGAAACGCCTTGCATATTATCACATATCGCTCACTCCTTCGAAAAACTTGATTTTTCAGGAGAACGTTTTTAAAGTTTATAAATAAAATACAATATATTAAAAATAAATATCATGCCACTTATTGAACTTTTTTTTGTGCAACAGATCTTTTTAGGTAAAACCTGAAGGTTTTTTCTGCATTTGAAAAATATTTAGTATATTAAAAAAAAATATTAAACAGTACCATTTCTTCAAAATGCAAAAACAACACGTTCTACCATGTAGCGGGTAAATATTAAGTAAAGAATATGCCTCTTTTACTGGGATATAGTACATTTTCTGGGCATTCCGATAACATGCACACCTGAAAATTTTCGATTTTTGATTTATAATGTTCTTGAAAGGAGTGAGCGATATACTTATGTAAATAAAAGTAGAATTCAATCCAATAACCGTGTTTAATTTTGGATATATTACCCAACAAAATCATTGTATAACAGAATTAAAAACGAAGATATGAAAAAGGAATGTAAGGTATAATTGCATGGATTAAGAAAAGTTCTCTAAGATGGTATGGACACGTGGAGCGAATGGATAACGAGAGAACGACTAAGGAAGTATATGTGGTGAATGTGAGAAGGAGAACGGAACAAGGACGCCCGAAAAAGACTTGGCACGATCAGATTGGTTATTCACATGAAGGCAAAGTGATCACTCCTGCGCTTCAGGGACCAGTCCAGGGTTAAATTAAATAAATATTAGACCGTAAAATCATAAATTTTTATTTTTACCTCTCGAGGGAATCGAACCCGGGACCTCCATAACGGTAGCTAAACACGCTATCCATTACACCACGGAGGCAGACCCTGTTTATGTAGAATATTATATTATATGGCTTTAATCGCTTAGAATATTCACGTGGTATACCTTAAATACTTGTATAATATTAGAGAATGTGAATACATGGATGCCTGTATGGTAAATATTCAGTATTTACCCCTAATATGTACCATAATTCAGATCCCTCAGAGGAATTCTCTTTTACAAGATGCTAAACATTATCTATGTACATTATAACAATTTCAAATATTCATATACCTTCAGGATACGTATCTGATCACTTAGACGAATGTGCGGCAAGGCGATGTAGGTGAAATTAGAAAAGAATGCAAAGCTGAGTTAAGCGCTATGGATAAAATTAAGAAAGGCGTTTTGGAGATGGTTTGGACATGTGAATCGAATGAGTGAAGAAGTAGAGTAAAACAAATTTATGAGGTGAATGTAGTTGAAATTTGGAGCAGAGAAACACCGAGGAAAACTTGGCATGATCAAGTTTGTCAATACGGTCAGGTCGGGAGTTGGAGTAATCGGCGCGTTTGTATCAAGGATGCATGAATATGGATGAGGCGAGAATCGTTTTCAAAGACAGTGATGTGGCGTTCTATTATCTCTGCATACCCGTGCGGGGAGCTGGTGATGGCATGTATGTTAGTTAGTCAGTTAATGACGTCCCTTGTGAAATAAATGAATAGTCTTCAGAATAACATAGTAAGCTGATGGACCAACTCTATAGCCCTAAAGTGTACAGTAAAACCTCGATATGACGGACTTATTGGGAGGAAGGGGGGTATTCGTCAAAGCCAAAAGTTCGTCAAGTCCATTGTGTAATAATGAGTTTAAAAATAAATCAAAAACTTGACGTGGTGAAACCACGTTTCTCCTCTAGCCTGGCAAAAATAATCAATTATCAATCGTTTAATTTAATTAGTCTTAGGTAAAAATTTTTTGTGTGCGCGCAAATATTTTTTATGGCCCCGACCTTTTATAATTTACCTGTCATAAAACTAAAATGTATTTAAAAGGTTTGAATCATAAAAAAAACTGTCGCCAACCCGCTGGCCTTTGAGGGATAATAGATGTTTGCCGGCGGTCATTTATCCTAAGAGCATTCTTTATTTTATTATAAATAAAATTAAGGCTAATTGATGTCTAGACGTTGAAAATTTTGGGGGTGGAAACAAGCGCACCGTCAGCCAATGAAAAATGGTTTCGAGGGCGTGATCTTCAAGGAGAGAAACCGAATATAACGGGAAGAAATCAGTGGGATCGATCTCTTGGAAGCTAGCTCTTGGAAGCCAACAGTTGGAAGGATCAGTTGGGAGGAATCAGTCGTAAAAGGAAAGACCGACCAGTCGGACTGGTCGGAATAATCACTTGGAAGTCGAGGACTTGGAAGCCGTCTCTTGGAAGCCAACAGTTGGAAGGATCAGTTGGGAGGAATCAGTCGTAAAAGGAAAGACCGACCAGTCGGACTGGTCGGAATAATCTCTTGGAAGCCGGGACTTGGAAGCCGGCAGTTGGCCGGAAAAGAGTTGGTCGGAATAGTGACTTGGAAGCCAACAATTGGAAGGATCAGTTGGAGGGAGTAAGTCGTAAGAGGAGATCGACCAGTCGGACGGCTGGTCAGCCAGAAGACACAGAGAAGAAGATGAGTTGGAAGGAGCATCCGGGAAATCAGTGGGATCGAGGAGTTGTAAGCTGCAGTCGGGAGAGATCAGGGGGATCGAGCAGTCGGGAGAAATCAGTTAGAAGAAGCATACCTACACCAGGTTTTAAGACTTAAGTGAGGAGAAGAGCGGGAGCTCTACACAGGGAGAGAGAAGATAGAAAAAAGGGAGTTACTCATCCGGAGTATCAAAAGCAGACCCACGCCGGATCATAAGCCTCAAATTAAGAGCTGAAGCTCTACTAGGAGAAGAAGAAGATAAGAAGCAAGAATCATCGCACGGCGGCCCGTCATAAGAAGAACCTCATCCCAGCATCCAACGGCGCAGCTTTTTCACAAAGGATCACGGCGACCCCAGCATCACGGCGCATCTTTTCCACCAAAGGTTAGAATAAGTTTAATTTAAGATAGGATTAATTAATTTTAAGCTAATTTAAGATAGCAGATAAGATTAGTTTAAGTTAAAGTCGCTTTCGTATAATTATTATATTTTTAATTAAATCAATTTAAGTATATTTTTTGTGCTGAATTTTCTTTCATCTCCCTACCCCTCCTTCTAATATTCCCAAGGTATATCAGCTTGAAAAGGTGGGCGACGTCAAACTTTTTTTTAAATATGAAAACTGTATTTTGATGTAAATAAACAATACAAAACATAAATAAAATTATATTCACACTCGTCATAAAGTGACGTTTTTGTTTGATATCGACGCGCTTGCTTTCGGTATTCCTGCTTTTAAAAAGGAATCTAGTTTTGTTTGCTTTTTTGAAGTTTGCTACTTTTTTTATAATCCACTCACTAAAATTACCAAAATATGTATAATATGTAATAATTACACATATATAGACGTATGACGTGATTATCATGGCCGCTAAAAATTGTTTACGTGCAGTGACGTTTGATTTTATTTAGATTTAACCGGATTTTTTGTGCGTTTTATCAGAAATTTGTTAAAAAGATCCGTTATATCGAGGTTTTACCGTTATAGTTATATTTAGTTTGCATAGGAGTAGTGTGAATACTGTGATGGGTTATATGCATAATGTAAGACTAATCTATGCTGCTTCTAATGAGGTTCTGTCTTACGACATCGTCAAAATGTTGTTGTATTTATTTATTTATTTTTATTTCATCATACATAACTTTGAAAAAACGTCTGAGACATTACTATTTTTCATACAAATCTTAACTGTCCGTCAAACCTCCTCCCTTAGTTTTTCCCTCTACCTCCTTCCCTGAACTCCCTTTTTCCTTTGCTCTCCCTATTATCATATTTTGTAATTTATGTTTTTTAAATGTTTAAGTACTATCTACCCTCTGATTGCAAATATTGCAAATAATTGGTATCAAACGTTTTGATCAACATCACTAGTCTGTTTTTGGTTAGTTGGAAGATATTGCTTTTTAGGAATAAGCCCGCCAATGTACTTATTTCTTTTCTTTACATAAAGTTATAATAAATTAATACACATAATTACAAACTGGGTTTTCCCGCGCCGAAGGCACATTTTACAGTATTTATTTATAAAAGTATTTGAAAGACAATTGTTTATGACATTCAATTACATACGACATGGCCAAATGACGCGATCTATTTTAGATCTACCCACTTTTGTAATCTTATTATGAATGGCTTTTTTTAATATTGGTTGCTATTTTTAATGACTTTGTGGTTAATTCATGCAGGTTGTATAACATTATTGCAAAGTAGTAAGAGTTATTTAGACCAAAAGAGGTATGTGTTAACTTTTGTTTGAGGTGTTCTGTGGTTTCGAACTTAGATAATTCTATGTACGAAATAAACTTTCAAGTTGGTTAAAGTGATCACTTAACCACTTAACATGCACCATTTTACCCATGATTGACGTATATATATATATATACATATATATATATATATATATATATATATATATATATATATATATATATATATATATATATATATATATATATATATATATATATATATATATATATATATGTATATATATATATATATATATATATATATATATATATATATATATATATATATATATATATATATATATATATATATATATATATATATATATATATATATATATATATATATATATATATATATATATATATATATATATATATATATATATATATATATATATATATATATATATATATATATATATATATATATATATATATATATATATATATATATATATATATATATATATATATATATATATATATATATATATATATGATGATTCCTTCTGGGGTTCCCCAAGGATCCCACCTGGGCCCATTATTATTTTTAATATACATAAACGATATTAACAAATATATCAATCAAAATTTTCTCATGTTTGCTGACGATACCAAGTTATTTATACGAGTCAAGTCTATAGACGATTGTTCCATGTTGCAAAACGATCTCGATAATCTAGTGTCTTATTGTAATCTTAATCAGCTTTTTCTAAATGTCAATAAATGTTTTAGCATTACGTTCACAAGAAAAAAAAATAAAATTATGTTTGATTATGAAATTAACAATAGTAGGCTGACCAGGAAAACTGAATTAAGAGACCTTGGCGTCATAATGGACGAGAAACTTTTGTTTTCTTCACATATTGAAGCCTGCGTTAATAAGGCCTACAGAAACTTAGGTTTTATTTTTCGAACCACTAAACCATTTAAAAATACATCATCTCTTGTAACTTTATATAACGCTTATGTTCGTAGTCACCTAGAATTCGCCTCAGTCGTTTGGAACCCTCAGTACGCTATATATATAGCTCAACTTGATCGTATTCAAAATAAATTTCTAAAAATGTTGGATGGTAAGCTTCATTTAAGATTCAACTCTTACGAAGAATCTTTAGCCTTCCATAAATTATCTTCACTTAGTAAACGTAGGAATATATCAGATTTATGTTTTTTGTATAAAGTTATAAATAATATGACTGAGAGCCCCTATCTTCTTGCGCAGATACCTTTTCACTGTCCAATAAGAATCAATAGGCATAGTCATACCTTTTATAATCCAGCACCAACAAAGAACTATTCGAAAAATTCCTTTATTTATCGAAGTTGTGGGAAAGAATGTTGTACACACCTTGATATGTTCTACTCCAATCTTTCAAAATTTAAAGCTAAGTTATTCGAAATCTTATAAACCTAAAAAAGTAATTCTATTCCCTGTCCTTTCCTTTTCTTCTTTTCCTATCACTGCCATCTCCTTCTCTCTTTATCCCATCCTTGTCTCATGTCTCTTCCTTTATATAGACCTCTCTTATGTATAGTTGTGAAGAACTATAATTGGTACTCATGATTTTATTTTTTGTATTCTGTATGTATCATATATTGTAACTGTTGTTCTTCCTTCCAATAAAATAAAATAAAATAAATAAAATAAAATAAAATAAATAAAATAAAATATATATATATATATATATATATATATATATATATATATATATATATATATATATATATATATATGATTGATTTTGGTAAGCTTTTTATTTAGCAGAGACCCTTATTTAAATAAATGCAAGATTCTTTCCAAATTATTTCACATAAGTATTGGGAAAACGCTGACAAGATGACTTTAAATTTTTACGACGCTTATATTATAATTTGACCAGTTTGATTTCAATTTAATTCACAATACAATTTTGGCTGTAGTCGAATCCTTATTCACGAAGGATTTGGACACTCACAAAATACACTCCCACTCTACAGCTTTCGCCAAAATCATTTTTTACAACCATAAAAATGAAGACCTTTTTCAGATTTGGATTGAAAATGGTCCTAACAAATCCAGCCCTAGATTAAGTATTTAGTTGGTGCCCCGAAATTTGGAATATCCTTGACAAAATAGAAAGGGTACAAAGTAATTTTTTGAAGCTTGTTAAATTCAAAATAAATTCATCTGGGGATTATTTGCATTCAAAATAAATTCATCTGGGGATTATTTGCATTCAAAATAAATTCATCTGGGGATTATTTGCATTAAAAAAAAATCATCTGGGAATTATTTGCATTATAATCAATGGCTTTGATTACTGAATTTAAAAAAAAATAGTGACAGGAGAGAACTATTTGATCCGATTAATTCATTCAAAATTTAAAAAAATAATTTAGTCTGTCCCTTGTTATTGCAAATGATAAATATTTATGCCCCAACCAAAAACACGAGAAACCGTCAAATAATTTATTGCAATCACAGCCGGGCAGTGTCTGGATTCAATACTCCTATACACCGAATGCAATACCTCGGCAATGATTTCGCGGACCATATCGATATCTGGAATATGTCACTTCCTAAGTATAAAGCAATAATAATTACAATATTTCAGGCTAATGCATAATTCCTTCTTTTATACGTTTAACCTTGTTTATATAAGTACTTTTCGAACCAATTTATTTCAAATATATTACCAGTGGATGTGTGGTAACCATAGGACTAATTTAATACACATCTATAAGCACAAATATTAATGGTTAATACGTTTCTGCTACATGTCAAGTCCAGTACAGGCTGTATTCGGTTCGTATCCTATGGTTGTTATCTCGTATTATACAATGTATGGTGCTCTATTCACGTAGAACCATAACCCGTAGTTGTGTCGTAGAGAACGTACCTTTTTTCTTGTATATATATATATATATATATATATATATATATATATATATATATATATATATATATATATATATATATATATATATATATATATATATATATATATATATATATATATATATATATATATATATATATATATATATATATATATATATATATATATATATATATATATATATATATATATATATATATATATATATATATATATATATATATATATATATATATATATATATATATATATATATATATATATATATATATATAAACATACATTTATAGTAAGGATAGGGAAGGTAAGACTACGACACGGCACGTACGTAATTCGTTTCAAGTTTGAGAATCTCTGAGACTAAGCACTAGAGTTGCATACGTCCTAATTGGCCTCTTTACGAATGCAGTGGTGCTCAAACTATAGCGCGTAGAATCGCGTTATGCACCTAACTGATTTGTACACTTCAGTAGCTACATTCTCAAGAAATCAGATGGAGTGTGCATCAATTATTTTATTAGGATTAGAGTCGTTTCATTAGGATTAGAGTATTAGGATTAGAGTCGTTTTGCCAGCCCAATTACTGAAATTCACAATTCATTTGACAAATCTTTAATTAAAAAAATTAATCTGCACAGCTAGATGATTTATTTCTACAAAAATGGCTATCGAAGAACAATAATTAGGTTTCGCTTCTATAATTTTTATTTATTTATTAAAACATATTAAATACATAAGTCACATATATTAATATTCCTGATGAGTAATTTCCATTACTCATTTTGAGACCTGGGATTAAGATTAACAAGACATACTTACAAAAATAGATAAGAAAGTAACAGACAAGAAAACACAGGGCAAAATGAAAAATAAATAAAGCATTTAAAGGTACAGTAAATAGACATATAAAAAATACTGTAAGTTGCATACTTATTAAAGAAAAAAAAGAAAAAAAATCATTTTACTAAGTTTTCTTGATATATTTACTATAAAGTTTAAACGAATATTTACTAATCGTTTATATTCTTCTTGTTCTAACCCTTATCCGCACCCGATGGTGCATAGGGCACTGTATCATATAAACGCAGTGTTGTCTTGATCGTTAACACATGAAGTAAAGTTGATCAACCCTCCGCTTCTGGTAACATCCAGGGTTATATTGATTAAATATTCGAGTGAAAAAAACTTTTATGTATCTGACCCCCCCCTGGGATCGAACCCGGGACCACCAGCACGGTAGCTAAACAAGCTGACTATTACACCATGGAGACGGACATAATATAGTATTTTTTTAATCATTTCAGCGGAGGGCTGATCACCTTTCCGTCATGTGTTAACTATCAAGATAACACTGCGTTTATATGATGCAGTGGCCTATACACCATCGGGTGCGGATGAGGGGTGAAGAAGAAGAAATATAATGTAGTATAACCATGTTTACTACAAAGCTCGAGGATATATAATAGTATGGCGAAATGTCAATCAGACTATAACTATGTGTCGAAAACAGTAAACAAATGTCACTGCAATCAAACCGGATATGACAATAGAGGTCTTTGTCATCACAGGGTCTAGCAGCGTGTCCAACTTCCGATTGTCCTCAAGACAACAGCTCCCTCTAGCGTCGCGTCATTGAATCAATATACATATGTATGTGGAGGTCCCCACCAAAAAGTTACAATTCCAATACTGCACAAAAATCCTTTAATGCAAATCTGTTCTGTTTACTGTATTCTATCGGAATCTTAACTAAAGTTGCGATAAAACGTAACCAATCCTGTGTTAAAGCAATATGAAATCATTGAATTTTACAAGCTAGAATTCCTGATTGCTTAAAATCATTTATAATGGAAATGTAACGTTTTGGTGAGGACCTCCACATATGGCGTCACAGGGTATTTTAATTTAAATATATTGAACCTCCCTATAACGCTGAGATAGGTACCGCGTTATCGGAGGGGTTGCCACTTGAGTTTATTTTATGACGACTAGTTTCGGAAGCCAAGCTTCCATCTTCAGGTCTAAATGTAAACTAAAATCTTTTAAAAAATAATTAACTGTTCTATAAATAAGGATAGGGGTAACATAGGGGGAGGAGGGTTTGTCAAGGGGGCGGTGTTTGAAAATAGAGGAAAAATGGAAAGCAAACGTGAAGAATTTTGAAACAATATATTATTTATTAAATTATTATTGGAATGTATTATTTTTGGATTTCTAAATTTTCTAAATAATTCATAAGTTGGCCTTGGTGTGGTACAAGGTGTTATAATTTTAGTTAATGAGAGTGGAATGAGTGATTTGTATCTATTATGTGATTTGCAAATTCCAAAAAAGTATTACCAACAACACCGCTACACTGTTCTTTAATTCTAATCTTTAAATTTCTCGCGGTGCCTTATATATATTTTTTTTCACAGTCTCCACACGAAATTTCATATTTTTTTAATGAAATTTCGTGTGGAGACTGCTATAGAAAATATAAAGGTTTATTTTTTAAATTTTCCATCTTTCTTCCATATCTGCTGTATTTTGTTTATCGTCGAGATTTCTATCTATCTTCTATCTGTGATGTGTACTTATTGTTAATTTTCAAGAAGTTTATTTCCATCTATCTTCCATCTGTAATGTGTACTTATTGTTTATTTGCAAGAAGTTTATTTCCATCTATCTTCCATCTGTGATGTGTACTTATTGTTTATTTGCAAGAAGTTTATTTCCATCTTTCTTTCATCTGTGATGTGTACTTATTGTTTATTTGCAAGAAGTTTATTTCCATCTATCTTTCATCTGTGATGTGTTTTGTTTATCTTTGGCAGGGCCGGCGATGATTGGTCAGGAATGGGCGGAATGTGGGGGGTGTCGAGGCGGCGGCGTCTCCTGCTCCTGCTGCTAGCTGCCGGGGCCGTCCTGCTGCTGTACTGGCAGCAGAGGACCCTCCCGCTGGACTACCTTCCCGCTCCGGCCAGGCCGATCCTCGACAAGTGCGTACCATGGTGGATTATTGCAATTACCCTAATCTAACCTTACACAACTCGACTCTTAACTCGTATCTACGCACTGTTGAATGAAGTTCTCCTTATCGTTAGAACATAGATGTAAGACAAAAAAATCAAACACCTATTCCATTGGCAAACTCAAAATTAACACCAAAAAAGTTTTATTAAATGTTTTGCTATTACATTCGTTTGCAAAGGAAGATTGGTGTGGCTTTAAATTCCCTCTGCTTACCAGAGTTAGTAAGTTAATTAGTTTCTGCGAGATGAATTCTGAACTCGTTTACAATGCGCATGTTGTGGTTTCAGGAGCACTGGAGACCCGCGCTGGACGTGGCAGTGCCGCGGGGGGCGCTGCGAGCGGCTGCCGGCCCTGTCCAGCGACCAGCCGCCCGCGTCCCTGGACACGTGCAACATGCTCTGCGACTCCACGCAGCTCTGGCCGCAGCCCACGGGGCCCGTCACTCTAGGCAGCACGGCCGCCCTCATCTCCACCGCCATCCTGCGCTTCGCCACGGTCTCCACGCCCAGCCGCCAGGTCCTGCATCTCCTGGAAGAAGCCTACCAAGTGTTCTTGCGCAACCTCCGCGTCATGGAGATCCAGACTTCTAAATACCCCCCCACTGTCACAGAGTTCGTCGTCCGCGTTAATGTCAATGAGTCTTCGGACACCTATCTGACTCTGGACACTGATGAAGGATATTCTCTAGTAGTCCACCCGGAAGGCAATGGAGTTTCTCTAGTGGCTACCATTCACGCGAAATCTTTCTTCGGTGCTCGTAATGGTCTAGAAACGCTATCGCAGCTGATATGGTCAGACGAACTATCGGGAGGGTCGCTCAAAGTTCTCCGCGCTGCTTCGGTTCAAGATGCTCCAGTTTTCAAATACAGAGGCCTTATGCTCGATACTGCTAGAAATTTCTTTCCTATGGACGTACTTAAGAGAACTCTCGATGGCATGGCTGCCTCAAAGCTGAATACTTTCCACTGGCATATGACTGACTCCCAAAGTTTCCCTTTTCTCTCCGATAGAGTTCCTCAATTGGCGCGTCACGGAGCGTACTCTTCGAAGCACGTGTACACAGTGTCCGACGTTAAAGACTTGGTGCAATACGCGCGCGTGCGGGGCATACGCGTGCTCATCGAGATCGACACTCCCGGTCACGCCGGAAGCGGCTGGCAATGGGGACCTTCCAAAGGACTCGGGGAACTCGCTCTCTGCATAGACCAGCAGCCCTGGCAGACCTTCTGCGGCGAGCCTCCGTGCGGACAGCTGAATCCTCGCAACAACAATACATACGACATATTAGAAAAATTATACAAAGACATTTTCGAATATACTCATATAAACGACATCTTCCACTTTGGCGGAGACGAAGTCAATCTTGACTGTTGGGGTCAATTTTTCAACGAAACCGATCTTCATAACCTTTGGGGAGAATTCACGCTCAAAGCTCTCGAAAGGGTGGTTCGCGCAAATAGCGGACACGTTCCTAAAGTCGTGGTGGCTTGGTCCAGTGATTTATCCAAAAGGCCGTATCTCACGCAGTTCTTCGATAAGTCAATCTTCGCTATCCAAATGTGGGGGGGTTCCACGTGGCCCGAGAACCTCGAACTATTAGAGAACGATTATCGAATGATCGCGTCGCACGTGGACGCTTGGTATCTGGATTGCGGATTCGGTTCGTGGAGAGATTCCGGTCCAGGATCCTGCGGGCCTTATCGGTCTTGGCAGATCGTGTATAACCATCGTCCGTGGGAGCAAGACGAGGATTCTTGGAGGCGGTTGGCTCTGGGCGGGGAGGCTTGTCTATGGAGCGAGCAGGCTGACGCGGCCGCGGCTGACGCGAGGCTCTGGCCTCGAGCGGCCGCCCTGGGCGAGAGGCTCTGGTCCGATCCTCCTACCATAGAGGCGGCCACCGCCCCCCACGACGTCTACACGAGGATGCAGACGCACCGGGAGCGGTTGGTGAAGAGGGGGCTTCAGGCGGCGCCTCTGTGGCCGCAGTGGTGTCGACACAACCCTTCCCTGTGTCTCGCATAGTGCTTCGATTACTCGCATAGACAGCAGTTTTCAAATTAGTTTTGTATGCTATTACAAAATTTCAAGTAAATTAATATGTATGTATAAAATTAAATATGCCAACTTCTGCAATCATCACATCAAATACCAAATTATTTATAGCTCTTACTTAAATACCAGTTTTCATTTCTCTGAACGACCCTCGATAAATTTCAGTCTCTGTTACCTTACGACATCGCACAATTCTCCAAACAAACTTCCTTAATCCTTGATATTTTGAGCTATCGTCTATAGAACTACATCACTAATATCTCATAGTCTAAGCCATGTTGTTGTTACAGAGCTGGTTGAATTCTGAATATATATATATATATATATATATATATATATATATATATATATATATATATATATATATATATAAATATAAATATATATATATATATATATATAAATATATATATATATATATATATATATATATATATATATATATATATATATATATATATATATATATATTTATATAAATATATATATATATATTTATATATATATATATATATATATATATATATATATATATATATATATATATATATATATATATATATATATATAAATATATATATATATATTTATATATATATATATATATATATATATATATATATATATATATATATATATATATATATATATATATATATATATATTTATATATATATATATATATTTATATATATATATATATATATATATATATATATATATATATATATATATATATATATATATATATATATATATATATATATATATATATATATATATATATATATATATATATATATATATATATAAACGTGTGTGTTTTCAGATGAACTTGTAGTCATGTTTAATGAGAACTGTGATATTTGTATGAATATTATTGTTTATAGTGATTGCTAGACCAGTCAACAGTCCAACCTGGGTATAAGGGATTCCATGGAACTGGATTATTTTCTCTTATATCCATGCTTTCCTGTATACGTACAAAGTGGTAAAATGGCGGGACTTCAAGTCGGCTGTCTTTAAAGAGGTTTCACTTATATCCGGGTATCTCATAAACAGGATCGACTGTACAAGCTTTCTTTGAAAACTAAAAACATTTTAATTATTTGAATAATCACAAAATATACAGCATAACAATGGTATTTTTTTGATATATTTGACATGTATGGTGAATTATTTATTTAAAAAGATTTATACTCACCCCAATTTATGAATTGTTACATTGCATATTTAAAAATGAATCAATTTTTAAGACACTTATACCCTTCTGTACTTATAACCTTGTACTCTAATATTTAACTGTTTAGATAGGTAGAAAAATATCTTAAAAATTTAGCTATTTTGAATTTTAATATATATATGTATATTTTGGATACAATTTTTTTAATACCATATATTTTGTTCTCATACAATATGAGAACAAAATATATTTCATACATTTTCGAAAGAATATTAATTTTTCATATAACATTGATTAAGAATAGAAAAAAGAAAATAATCGAAAAAAAAAATCTAAAAGAAATCAATACCATGAAATTTGTCATAATCGAAATATGGTACCTCCTTTAGATTTTCACTCGAAACTTTCGATAATTCGAAAAAAAAATCTTATGAAATTATTAGTAAATAACGGAATACTTTTTTTTTAAGTAAAGATTTAATTTTAACTAACGAATATCTGGTTTAATTTATTGAATTGATTGAAATTTACGATTTTATTCACTTTTGTAAAAAAATACCATATCAATAATATATTATTAGATTAAAACCAATGTTTTTAGCTTTTCCACTTTATTTTTATTTGACCAGCGACCGGGTTTCGTCGTTACCGACATCATCAGACTGGTGATGTCGGTAACGACGAAACCCGGTCGCTGGTCAAATAAAATTAAAGTGAAAAAGCTAAAAATATTAGTTTTAATCTAATAATATATTAAAAATGCAATTCCATCACGAAGTGTCAGTGGATAATATAAATCTACTATATTAATATTTTGTATGTTCTAAATATATTAACTCCCAATTCGTTTAGGATTTCTTATGCTAAATAACTCCTAATCGTAAAATCCCAGATTTGTGAATAAGTATTTGGACACACTTAAAATGTTGTGATTTTCTTATGCTGTCATTTGTTCTACAAATATCACTTGGAAAGTTGGCTTTTGTTATTACTGCATTAAAATACCACCATGGAAGCTCTTTATTTCGAACATAAAACGACCAAAATTAAAACAATATTTTGATAATTTTCTCACAAATTTTTAAACAAATGGATAGATACCAATATATTTTGTTTTTTTCTTCTTCTATAAGATAATATAATATATTGCTCTTTTTTCGTTATTTAATTTAGAATTTGAAGCATATTAAGCGTAAGTATTTCAAATCGTTGTTTTTTTTTCGAATTATCGAATGTTTTATAATAAAGTAAAATTTATAATATTGTCCGCCTCCGTAGTGTAATGGTCAGCACGCTCGGCTACCGTTCTGGAGGTCCCGGGTTCGATTCCCAGGGGGGTGTCAAATAAATATAAGTGATTTTTTCACTGTAATATTTATTCAATATTACCCTGGACTGGTACCTGAAACGGAGGGCTGATCACCTTTCCTTCGTGTGTAAACGATCGAGATAACACTGCGTTTATATGAAACAGTGCCCTATGCACCATTGGGGTGCGGATAAGGGTTTTATTATTATTATTATTATTATTCCTTGGAATGATCAGAATTCAGAAATATGTATTTTTTTGTATGATGTTGATATACAATTAATATTTTTTTTTTTCGAAATGATGAGGTTATCCTTTAAATTTTCAATTAAACATACAAATATAAAGATGTTGCCTTAGTATCTACGGTTGCATAAATCATGATTGTCTGTGGCCACCAATAAATGATTCTGTATCGAGTTGCCTAGCCTAGTGAATTAATGAAATATTGCCTTGTAATATGCATATTTACATTACAGACCAGTTATATGATTCTATGTAACTGTTATTTTTTGTAATTTGACATTTTATCAAATAAGCGATGTAGCGTGTGTCCAATAATAATTAAAAATTCAATTGTATTTCAGTATTGGCTAATAGATAATCAATTAGTTAGGGAAGATCTGCTTGCTATGAAGGAATGTAGACATGTATAGATAATTGATAAGACTGTGTTTTATATAGATATATAATATGGACATTTCGAAGACTGGGTAGCCATTTGAAGAATGTTGTAGAATTTAAAATATATACACAAAATAATGTTTGATGTTTCTTCTCAATCTTTCTTCATTAGAATTGCAATGGATAGTTATCAAAATATCGGATAAATGAACCAAATAATGGATATATAACCCAAATACCAGATAATTAATACAGCATCACTGAGCACGACTGTCTTAGTAGATGAAAATATATCTGAAAGAATTCTTTCCTGTGGTCCAAAAGCGAAAGCTATTTACTTCATAAAGTTTTCAACAGATGTCAGTTTCATCTTTTGGTTCCAAATCAAATTGGCTGTAAGGACATTTAATATAAAGCAGATCTTTTCATAATATAACATAGACGAGAATTCAATATCAGATGACGATGTAATGTAATGCCAGTCCGCCAAACCATTCCATGAATCCTAATGTAAGAAAACGTTCTAATTCAATAGATTGACATGATGGTATTCCATTGCCTCTGAATGTTTATGTACACAAAGTCAATATTGCCTTGGCTTAGTGGAAAATTAAAAAAATTGACTTAGAGCAAGTGACACGACTGTAAATGTTTTCGGTTAAAAAAGTCCTGATTGCCAACTGTGTATATAACAAATTTTTTGAGCAAACAATTTTTAATTATCATTTTCATATTTATAATTTTCTTTTACAATATAAATAACTAATTTAATGAAAAGTTATTTGATTGAACCTTACCACTGTATTTTAAATGCATTTTTATTTTAAAATTTCTTCTTTTTGATGACTTATTGCTATACGTATATAATTTTGATATTATTTAATGAAGATTCTAACAAACTTATGCTTATATAGTGTTGAAAAATTTTATACTCAGTTGTTTTTTTAAAATAATATGTCATATTATCCATTTAGACAAATTTTGCTTGACATAAAATACTTGTTTCAGACCACTTTTGAATTCGTTTATGTAATAACATATACTTACATACTTTCAAGAACTGCAAATGTTTTCATTTACAGGTGAAAATATTGACTGTTTGTATTTTCACCTGTTGATGAGAAAATCTTTTGTTTAGATTACATTAGTAAACTCAAAAGTGATTGATAACAATTGTTTTATTTTAATATTTAAATCTTACTTAGTAATAAACATAATGAATATCCTCAACTTAACGCAAGACACCAAAAAATTTGTCAGTTTGAACAATTGTTTGGATATGCTTACAATGTGAAAAGAAATATTGCCAAAGTGCTTATTCATTACTTGGTTAACTTATTATTTTTCCATTGTGATACCATTATCTTTTTACATATAGCAAATTTCGAACAAAGGAATTGATTTTCTAAAATAATTCATCATAGATAAAAAGTAACTGCCCTACTCAAGGATCGATTTCCATGATGTTCAAAGCATACGTAAATATTTTATTTTTTTCTTCAATTTTGATTAATTTATTACCTTCATATCTGAAACGCAGGACTGATCACCTTGCTTCCATATATAAACGATTAATAAACATTGTATCAATTTGATGTAGTTCCCTATGCACCATTGAGTGCAAACAAGGGTCAGTCGTATTATCTTTTAACCAAATTTTATCAAACATATTTCAAAACATATGTGAATCATTCTACGTGTCCATAGATGGCAGTTGAACTTTTTGATAGTTTAATTTTATTAGTAGGAATCGTTACCACGGCATTTATATCAGTATTCCAATTTTAAAAAAATAATATGTTTGCAGTCATACATTTGAAAAGATATAATTAATTTATATTGTTGTTAAAAAAAAAAAAATATTAATAATTTGTTGCGTGTAAAATGTTAATTTTTAATGTTATGTTCAGCTTTATATGTTGATGACTCTATAAAAATATAAATTTTGACTGCTTTATACTGCTTACTCATTAGCAAAATTTCACATTCAAAGTAGCAAAATTATTACATATTCGCATTTGTGTTGCAATGTAAAAATTATTTGTTATATCAGACACAGGATTATTCACCCTACGGATGACATGTGAATATTATAGGTATCAACTTAATATGAAACATCAATTGTTCCTCTTCAAATGAAAGAAGATGGAAGTCGTCAAATGCCAGGTCGTAAGCTGGGATGCTCAGACTTCCATCTTCTTTCATATAAAGAGGAACGACAAATATTTCATATGAAGTTTAAATACCTCTATAATATTTGTGTTACAACTACTTATCTATCCGTCAAATGTTTGAAATCCTTGCTGACACGTATATCGCTCACTCCTATCAAGAACGTCATTTATCAAAAATCGTCAATTTTCAGTTGTGTATGTTTTCGGAATGCCCAGAAAATGTACCATATCCCAGCAAAAGCGGCACATCTTTAACTCAATATTTACCCGCTACAGGGCAGAAAGTGTTGTTTTTGCATTTTGAAGAAAAGATATTGTTTAATTATTTTTTTTTTTAATAAACTAAAAAATTTTCAAATGGAGAAAAAACATTCAGGTTTTACTTAAAATCTGTTGCACAGTAAAAAGTTCAATAAGTGGCTTGATATTTATTTTCAATATATTTCCTTATGTTTTTAAACTTTAAAAACGATCTTCTGAAAAATCAAGTTTTTGATTTATGACGTTGTTGAAAGGAGTGAGCGATATGTCTTAAATTATTCCTTGAATTTTGTACTATGTTTTTTTAAGTTATTTAATATTCTGCGTATTAATCCAGCAGTGTTAAACACAACTTATTATACTATATTCTGGTCACATTATGCGCTAATAATATGTTAAATGTTTTGTTTATTGGAATCAAAAGTGAATACTTATTGAGAGCGTTTGTTTTGTATAGATAACAAGATTTAATGAAATGTGTGTTACTGTTTGAGTATTAATCTTGAGATTAGTTCAGATGTACAAATTTGTATGATTAAATGTATAACGAAATAAATTAATTGTTTTATTCCTGATACCTGAAAAATTCCACATGGAAAAACCCTGAAGATCGGCAGCATACATGTATGGGACACATGTAGTAGAGCAGACACCGTAGTCACAAAAAACGCGCTAAGAGTGTCAGAAATGAAGACCCTAAGAAGCATATCGTAGTCGTACAAGAGAAAGTGACCAACTAACACACGTAAAATGTTGAGGGCCATTTTAGTCACTTTTGCTTGGCAATAAAATAAACATTAATGCAGTAAGTCATTTTTAACAAGTCAATATATTATACTTCCAAGTTTAAAATCCTTTGGGATTTTTTTCAGGGTAATATTAAGCTAGTAAGATTAAATAGTCAATGATCACGTTTTTGTAATAAAATGCACTTGGTCACTTTCTCCTGTATGCCTACGATATCTGGCAAGACTCTACGAGACTGAATACCAGATAAGGGAAATATGCGATATCAAAGATGTCATCAGGTGAGGAAGGCTACAAAGGAGACAATGGTATGTGCGCATGTGAGGAGAATGGAACCATCCAGACTCCCCCACATTGCACTGCACGACTAACCCCAAGGTAAATGACTCGCGGGCAGACCACCAAAGGAATGGATTGACAGCTGGGAATCGACATTGAGGGAGGCTAATTCCTCTTCAAAATATGCCACAAGGCCTACACCAAGCAGAAGAAGTTCTATTCCTTGTTTTATATCCATAGACCTTCATGAAACGATTCAGTTGCTTACAAAAATGCATACAATTCTTTATTTACAAATGCTAGTCGTAAATCATGGAAAAATGTTGCACAGTGCTAAAACTTATCATATAAAGCACCCAATGACATAAGCTCTGTCCCAGACTTCCATATTCTTATATTAACAAATTGTTTGATAAAAACGTCTTTAACATACTTTTGGAGAGAGCGGAAGACGCTTTGAAGAGCTCTATTTGCTTACTTTTGGTACAGCACGTCAACGTACAGATCAGAGTCTGGTTTGTGAATACTTGTGATCAGTATAAACCTCAATTAAGCATACTAATTGGAGTCGGGATTGATGAAAAAACTGCCAGAAAACAATGGGTTAACAATTTTTGCACATCTGTTACACTATTTAAAAATATATTATTTACAGATTTTTTAAAAAGTAGTTATAATTGTATCAATAACTATACAATATAATATTATAGAAAATACAAAATAAAAATAGATAGCAATATGTCAATTAACGCCATCTTACGGATATATGAATAACTAATTATAATTTTAATGTGTGTTTCTTATTCATAAATTTTAGTTTCTACTATCAAACAACAGATGTCAGGCACCTCAATATATTGTAAATATTAATCCTTTTTGAAAAAATAAATTTCTAAGTCTGTATGAAAACTTTTTCAACGATAATGAAATCAAATAAAAAAAAAATATCGGTTACCGTCCAAATAACATAAAAATAATAGTAAAATGTCATAAAATTTAAAAACTTTAGAAAATCAATATAAATTTTATATAAAAAATGCGAATACTATCGCAACCCACGAATTCTCCATTTATTCATTTGAATCGTTTGAAAATAAAAATTATGAAAGAATATAAATAAATGCAAAAAGTAATCGCCCCCGGGTGGACTCGAACCACCAACCTTTCGGTTAACAGCCGAACGCGCTAGCCGATTGCGCCACGAAGGCAGGTGAAGGAGGTGTAAAAATTGTTTAATATAAATATATAACTGTTTGATCGCACTAGTGGTCGAATAACAACTCTTGAGGCTATCACTATTCTATAAAGAATTAGTTTATCTCTATGAAAATATTGCCCAGAGGGATTATTCATTACTGAAATTATTCAGTAATTATAATTCTTGACCGGTTATTATAAAACCGGATTTTTTTTGTTGCGAAAAACCGTATCTACTTTACTCCGTTAAGGGGGTACTCGCAATCGAACAAATCAATAAGCGACGGGCTGCGCGAGGGGCAACACGTGTCTCCGAGCATTATTTAAAAAATAATATGCAATGGATTTTTAAAAATATATAAATACATGTATGCTATTTTTTAAATATTTTTATAATTTTTTTAATTACTTTCAATAACTCTTCTTATTCAAAAACATATATTTATTTCAAATAAAAAAAATCAATTACCATAAATTTTATACCTGGGTTTCAAGAAAATTAATTTGCGGGCTATCGAATATCCCGCCTTAAACGAATGAAACTGACGTGTCAAGAATTTAAAAAAAAAACCGCTAGAGGTACAGGGTGGCGCAAAATGAATCACCCTATCGGAAGATGTTATAATTTTTGCAAATGGCGTCGTACGTCAATCATATTTGACATTGGTGGACAAGACATCTGCAGTATAGAAACAAAATCAGGGTGGCGCAAAATTAATCATCCAATTAAGTTTATAAATAACTTTTTTACTAAATTAAAAAAAAGATTTTGGGTGATTGAAATCTGTATTTGGGCCTTTGATTTTTTTCTGTTACGATAGGAAAAGATGATATCCGTCAAGTGGCTGCCGCCAGTGTTGATAAACATTTGTGTCCGTTTTATTAATTCGTTTGTATATTGCAGCTGTCTGGTTCACAATTTTATATTTTGCTCACTCCTTTCAACAACGTCATGTATTGAAACTCGTCAATTTTCAGTTGTGCATGTTTTCGGAATGCCTAGAAAATGTACTATATCCCAGTAAAAACGACATATTTTTAACTTAATATTTACCCGCTACAGGGCAGAAAGTGTTGTTTTTGCATTTTGAAGAAATATACTAAATATTTAAATATACTAAATACTTTTCAAATGGAGAAAAAACCTTCAGGGATCTAAAAAGATCCTAAAAAGATCTGTTGCACAGTAAAAAGTTCAATAAGTGGCTTAATATTTATTTTTAATACATTTTATTATATTCTTAAACTTTAAAAACGATCTCCTGAAGAATTAAGTTATTGGATTTATGACGTTGTTGAAAGGAGTGAGCGATATGGTTGATGTACGACGCCTCTTGCAAAAATTGTAACATTTTCCGATAGGGTGATTACGTTTGTGCCTCCTTGTATAACCAGAGTTATGGTGGATGCCAGATTATTTCCGGTTTAGAATAGCAGTTCCGGAATGTGATTGGCTAGTAATGACGCGTTACGCGTATAACAAAGGGTCTAATACCAATAATGCATTTCCATTACTTCGATTGGGTTTTTGGTCGATGCGGTTTTTGGTCGATGTGGTTTTTGCTGAATGGTGCATTGTATTCAGTCTTTGCAAATAAAAAAAAACCCTATCAGCGAAAGCTAAACGGGCAGTTCATAATGGAGTCCTGGTTTCAACTCTCATTTATGGAAGTGAAGCATGGAGTTGGCAAAAGAAGGATGAAAGTAGAATGAATGCATTCGAAATTAAAGTCACAATGTTCTTCAAACCGTTATCCGCACCTCTATGGTGCATAGGGAACTGCATCATATAAACGCAGTGTTATCTTGATCGTAAACACATGAAGGAAAGGTGATCAGCCCTCCGCTTCAGGTAATGAATAAATATAAAGATTGAAAAATCATTTTATATTTATTTGTATTCTTTTATACCTCCCAATTGATATTTATTTATACCCCCCCCCCTGAACGGTAGCCGAGTATGCTGACCATTACACTACGGAGGCGGTCAATGTTACCTTATGTTTTTCTCATTTATTTCTTTTAAATATGTTTCTTATGCCCATTTATTATAACTGTTTATTGTTTTTATATTTTGCCATGTATTAGTATTAGTTTTGGTTATTAAAAAAAATTGTTATTTTATTATTTGTGTTCCAGTCTTGTTAACCTTAATCCCATGTCCCAAAATGAGAAATAGAAATTAATCATCGGGAACATTATATGCATATATATATGTACTTCATTTTTTTTTATTTCAAAACATATTACATACATACTTATGTATGTAATGTGTTTTGAAATAAATACAACAATATTCGTCATTGGTTGAATCTAACGTGTAATATCGGTTACCGCGTAGTTTGTGATCCCTGTTCCAAGTATTTCATATTGAGAGCTGGGAACTGATGGGAGCGGAACCTTTTATACGCTAGTTTTTTGATAACCACTTTCCAGAGTATCTAAAACAGGTGTGTATTCCAGACGATTAATGATGAGTAATGTGGTTGTCAATCATGGGCAGAATGGTGAATGTTGCGCGTGTGTAAAGTGATCACTTGATGACAGGATATAAACTCTGTAAATACCCAGACTTCCATATTCTTCATCATCATAGATTGAGATGTAAAATGTAAAAAATAATAAGTAAATCCAGATTTGTGAAGATTGTGAAGTATTTAGACACACTCAAAAATTTGTAGGCTTATATAGGCAGTGGCGTGCACAAAGTTTTAAATCATGAAGGTTTCTGGTAAATAAAATAAAAACTTTCTTGGGTAAGGATAAGGCATGGTAGGCACTGGTCGTGTTTCTCTATGGAACGCGTGTAATCCAGTGAAGGCACTATTTTTCTGCCTATATAGAATGCACGCCTCTGTATATCGGTATGGTTAGTTAGTTAGTTAGTTAGTTAGTTAGATATATTTCTATATATTTTTCAGGTGAATATCCCGCAAAAAGGGTGGAAAAGATATAAAATATAAGTAACATGGTGACTGATATGAATTCTTGATTAGGGATCGTAAAATAGGCAATCATTTTCAGTACAATCAACCTCGAGTAGTATAATCCACACCGCACGTTTATTGCCTTTATATGGTGCGGTTAGAAATCAGCGTATATAATTTATATATTACATATTATAAAATATGTATTTTAAAATATGTATATTATAAAATATGTATATTATAAAAAATGTCCGCCTCTGTAGTGTAATGGTCAGCACGCTCGGCGACCGTTCGGGAGGTCCCGGGTTCGATTCGCAGGGGAGTCAAATAAATATTAGTGATTTTTTCACTCTAATATTTATTACCCTGGACTGGTACCTGAAGCGGACGGCTGATCACCTTTCCTTCGTGTGTTAACGATCAAGATAACACTGTGTTTATATAATGCAGTGCCCTATGCACCATTGGGGTGCGGATAAGGGTTTGAATTTGAATATTATAAAATACTTCTTCATCTTCTTTCTTCTTATAGATCTGTCTGTTCTGTTATTCGTCTCTTGTGACGTGGACTGCCATTGATTTTGAGGTCTTCCAGGTGGTCTTCTTCAGTCTGGGTTCTCTTGAGGACCAATTCGGGCCAGTCTATTTTCTTGCATTCTGTTGACATGGGAATTCCAGAATCGTCTCGCTGTCTTCCACATATGACTATATTCTCCGTACTACACATTTTTCCAATTACCCTAATACTTACACTGGTGGCTTTACATACTCCTGTCTACATCCATATATCGAGTCATACATGCCCTCCAGCTGCTTGAAATTTTGACATCAGATTTTAGGATATGGTTGATTTTTTTTAAAAACAAAGATCTCTTACCAATAGTAATCAAATTAAATTTTAATTTTCAAATTCATTTCAAACCGTAAATTTAAACCGTAATTTTAAATTATAATTTTCTAATTCATTTCTATATATATATTATATATATATATATATATATATATATATATATATATATATATATATATATATATATGTGTATGTATATATATATATATGTATAAACATATATATATATATATATATATATATATATATATATATATATATATATATATATATATATATATATATATATATATATATATATATATATATATGTGTATATACAGCTTTAAAAAAATGTTAATTACAGTAAAACCTCGATATAACGGACTAATTGGGCGGAGAGAGTGTCCATTAAAGCTGAAAGTCCGTTATATAAAAACAGGTTTAAAAAAATCAAAATCATTATTTTTTTTTAAATATGAACTCTGTATTTAGATAAAAATAAACAATTTATAATACACACAAAATAACATATATTTACTGTCTTCGGACACTCGTCGTGAAGTGACGTTGCTGTTTGATATCGACGCGCTTGCTCATTTCCTTTTTCCTTGTAATCCTGCTTTGAAAAAGGAATCAAGTGTTGTTTGGGCTTTAGAAGCTTGCTTTATTTTTTTATAATCAACAATCACCAAAATGCTAGTTATATTATTATTTGATCGCTTTTTTTTACTGTTATATCCGAAGTCTGTTTATAGAGGTCCGTTATATCGAGGTTTAATTGTACGTAAATTGCATAGACATTTGGGTGCGTATAAGAAAAAGAAGAAGAAAAATGACAAAAAAATTCACTAAAAGAGTAATATAAAAAGCAAATATCCATATTGAATTATTTTCCCTCTTAATACTTTTCAACAGACGTAAAAAAGGGTTTTAGCAGAAATGAAAAACAACCCATAAAGTAATTTTCCGCCTTCGTTGACATCACAAAGTTGATTCGTTAAACTTTCACGAACGTCGATCGCTGGAATTTCAAGTATTCGGCCTTTTAAAAGTGAATAACAAACAAATATGGGTGTCGCAAACTGTCTGGGGCGGTTTTTCAGCGAAAAACTTCAAAAACCATTTTAAGTTGTGGAACCCACATTTGCATATCTCCCCCTAACGCCAACGAAGCGTAACTCAATTTTTCCCAATTTTGAAATGCGTATAATACAAATTTAAAAAATAATCGTTAAAAGTGAGTTTAGTTCATGATTGGCAATTATATTATTTTTTGACATCCCAGCATGGATGAAGAAGAATATGGAAGTTTGGGTATTTACCGGGTTTGACCGTCATAGGCTGGTTTAAGTGATGACTTTACACAAGTTTAACATTCACTAATTGAGTACTAGAGTCGGACAAAATAATAGTAATTAATATTAAACAAAATATGGCTAGAAACATTTTGAGTGTGTATTTGGACACACTCAAAATGTTGTAAATAAATTAACTGGTCAAATTATAAGCTAAAATAAGAAAATGACAAAAAACATTTTCTGGCGTTTCTCATGTATACATGACTCGGACAATCCAAGACTCGGACCTCAAAAAAAATTCTGCTAAAAAATAGCTTCCTTCATCTCACCAATAGATATCTTTACTGAAATT
This sequence comes from Brachycentrus maculatus, assembly GCF_059751285.1. Classification (NCBI taxonomy): domain Eukaryota; kingdom Metazoa; phylum Arthropoda; class Insecta; order Trichoptera; family Brachycentridae; genus Brachycentrus; species Brachycentrus maculatus. The sequence continues at coordinate 1,731,164 of NW_028280910.1, forward strand.
CTAGTGATTCAAGCGCAATGTTTCGAAATTGGATCATGTATATCAAGAATTTGATAAGTGTGGTTGTCAATCATGGGTAGAACTGGTAAATGTTACACGTGTGTAAAGTGATAACTTATACCAGCCTATGACCATCGTAAGCCCCGTTAATGCTTAGACTTCCATATTCTTCTTCGTCATAGATGATGAAATGTTAAAAATTAAAACAAAAATAATTGCATTGTATAAAAGTTTAAAAATGTGGCACAAAGCAAATAAAAAATATTCATGATAACTTAAACCAGCCTAAGACGGTCGTAAGCCCCGTAAATGCCCAGAATTCCATATTCTTCCTCGTCTATGTTGAAATGTCAATAATAATATGAAAATATGGCTAAGTATTTCAGATTTGTGTCTGATAAATTCGACTATATTTGTACTGTACGAATATCATTTTCCACAGTAATAAATTGATGTAGGAAATATCGATTACGTCTTGGAATTGACAGGAAGGGTGTACGGCATGGGTGGCCAACCTTTTCAGCAGCCGGACCAGATTTTAGAAATGACATTTTACACCAGGCCGCAAAACAAAATTTCTTGTATTATTCAAAGCAAACATAAATACATAATACATATATTTATATATATATATATATATATATATATATATATATATATATATATATATATATATATATATATATATATATATATATATATATATATATATATATATATATATATATATATATATATATATATATATATATATATATATATATATATATATATATATATATATATATATATATATATATATATATATATATGTATATATATATATATATATATATATATTTTTTTTTTTTTGAAGATTAGAGTTAGGCAATACAAAAAATAATCAGAAATTTTCTCAGAGTAACAACTCTTCTCTTCTTTGGTCCAACGTCTTTACTACTTGACGCCATTATATGGGTCTTGAAATTGTCACGATAGTGAAATACTTCCATATATGGGATATGATACAAACTACGCACAGTGAAATGTTCTTTTGGTGGTTTTGTGTACACTTAAAAAAATATAAGTAAAATGCTCCGCGGGCCGCGGGTTGGCCACCCTTGGTGTACGGGGTCATATTGTGGGTCACGACCTGAAACCTGTGGTCAGATACGACCCATAAAAAAGTTTTGGTAAAAAGCAAACCTTGTTTTGAATAAATATAAAATGTTTTACGAATATTTTTTAATTGCTTTGTGTGACATTTTTAAAACTTTTATAAAATACAATTATTTTTGTTTTAATTTACAACATCACATCATAGGTGAAGAAGAATATAGAAGTCTGGGCATTCACGGGGCTATATGACTTTCGAAGGCTGGTTTAAGTGATCGCTTTACACACGTGTAACATTTACCAATTCTACCCAAACAACCACGCTATTCTTGAAGTTTTAAATTCTTGGAAGTTCTAGCCATCATATAATGCAGTCGAAATGAGATCTCTCAGAAGAATGTGCGACAAAACGATGTATGATAGATGTTCGAATAGTGAAATAAGGAAGGAATGCAAAGCTGAGACAAGCATTATCGATAAAATTAAGAAAGGTGTGTTGAGATGGTTTGGACATGTAGAACGAATGAGTGAGGAAAGAACGGTAAAACAAATTTATGAGGCGAATGTAATTGGAAAAAGGAGCAGAGGAAGACCGATAAAAACTTGGCATGATCAAGTAGTTGGAAAAAGGAGCAGAGGAAGGCCGAGAAAAACTTGGCACGATCAAGTATGCAAAATACTTGAAAGTGGTCAGGTTAGGAGTCGAAACAATCGGCGGGTATGTATGAGGAGATTCAAGAACGTCGAGGCGAAGAATGTTTGCAAGGACAGAGTGGTGTGGTGTTCTATTCTCTCTACCTACTCCTGCGGGGAAGCAGCGTGATGGTTAGTTAGTTTATTCTCGAATTACTCCTACGTGGGCAAATCCAGATTAGTGAATAAATATTTGGATCAAAATATTGAGAATATTTGTGTTTTAATATTTTAAACCACATCTTCCTATGATTTGTTGACACCTAACGAAAGGTGTCCAATTAACCGCCCTGGGGCATATTTGCGCAAAAATATTTCTTTGGTGGATTGATTGAAACGCTTTAAGGGCGCTCGTAACGATTTGTAAATATCAAATATCGACAGAATTATGGCCACCTTTATGGGCCATAGGTGTTACTCTTCAACCTTTTGCCACCCTCTCCTATTTCCAAACTCAAATCACCCCTTGTCAACCCCTAACAGACAATTTAGTATATTAACAACATTTTGAGTGTGTCTCACAAAATGCGTGTGTCACAAAATGTTGAAAATAAATTAACTGGTCAAATTATATGCTAAAAAATAATTAAAATGAAAATAATATTGTCGGGCGTTTCTCATGTATGTGATTATAATCCAGGATTCGGACTTCACATACTAATAAAAAGTGTCTGCTCAGTAAAAAGCTTCTTTTCATCTCACCAATAGATGTCTGTAGTGAAAAGTTCTAGTGATCCAAGAACGATGTTTCGAAATTGGTTCATATATATATATATAGAGCTTTCGAGAATTTGAGTAGTGTGGTTGTCAATCATGGGTGGAATTGGTGAATGTTACAGCCCATGACGGTTGTTAGCCCCTTAAATGCCTAGACTTCCATATTCGTCTACATCTATGTTGAGATGGTAAAAAAAAACAGTTTATTTATCCGATTTACATGTTAGAGTATCCTAAATTTAATTTAAGTTATAAATATATTTTTGTTGGGAACACTGGATCAGGGAGCTTAATTGAGTAAATTCTGTATCCAATTGGATCCAATATACCAATAAGATCAGGATTAGGTTGTTTGCGGCTTGCTTAATGCTTACGCTACCCTCGAGAGAAGTATTCGCTGCGGGGGGTGGCGCCCGTACCCTGGATATACCACCCTGTATATAGAACCAGCTAATAGGCGACTGGACTCTGTTAAGTAACAAGCGACCAACTGATCTGATTATATTTAAGTCTGTAAAAATAAAAAATTTAATTCGTATGACCAATTGATGGGTATTGATGTGTTCCATGTGTCTCATGTATATATATATTGATACATATATATATATATAAATATATATATATATATATATATATATATATATATATATATATATAAATATATATATATATATATATATATATATATATATATATATATATATATATATATATATATATATATATATATATATATATATATATATATATATATATATATATATATATATATATATATATATATATATATATATATATATATATATATATATATATATATATATATATATATATATATATATATATATATATATATATATATATATATATATATATATATATATATATATATATATATATATATATATATATATATATATATATATATATATATATATATATATATATATATATATATACATATATTTATACAAACATATATTTGATTTAATTTTTAGTTTGTTATGTGTATGTTAATTATAAAAAAAATTCTTGAATGTTTTTCGCAGATACTATGTGGCACATTTTATAAACTTTATAAAATTAAACAACTTGTTTAACTACTTTTTTATTATCAGTACACGTTAACCTACCGGTTTCGACAAGAACCTTGTCATCATCAGGGTTTATTAAATTCTAAAACATTAAAATGGTCATAATTCATTACATTCCCTTACCAAAAACTGTCACACACGGAGTGTGTGGAAGTTTTTGGTAAGTCCGAACAGGACAAAGATGGATTCGTATTGATCAACGTTGACCAGTTGTTATTATCATCATTACTATTGTGATGACGTCACAATGACCCCTGACTGTCGCCAATCTTGGAATGGAATCCTATGTGCACAAAGTTATTTGAGCGTTAATTTTCCGAACATTGAATGATACCATACTACACTGCATTACGGTGTTCCCAAACTTTTTCTGTTCAAGGTACCCCTGATAAATCAAGAATTTTAGTGATACACTAGAGGAAAAAAACATTTTTATTTATTTAATAATGATTTATTATTGAAATCAAAATATAATGAAAACATACAGTGAAACGTATCGTTCCTCGAATAATCATATTCCCGTTTATTTCTTCTACCCCGAATTCATTTCATACAAAAATAGATCGTATCGATCGTTTTCTATCCACCATTTTACCACATTCATCGTTCGAATGACGCTCCGTTTGCAGCATCGAACGGGTCGATAATTCGTTTTAATGATCGTCATGGTATACATTCAATAATTATTGTTGACGAAAAAATGTCATGTACAAAGCCTGTTATAATATATACTGTTGACCAATGTCGATGACAGATTATTTACAATCCAATGCACTCATTTTTTTTCTGTTCAGATTTGTATTAAAAAAAACATTTATTTGCACCGAAAACTTGTATTCTTCTTAGAATTTAAACCAACCAATGGCCATGCAAATTGGGAGGACTATATCTTTACTCGATCGTATCTCCTCGTGTATTTTCAATTTATCATTTTAATCCCGTATTCATAGTTTATTTCAATAGGTTTATTTAAAAACGATAGATACAGGTTTCATTGCATAATATATTATGTTTAATGCAAAATGTGCGCCTGCTGAACAAAATTTTGGGCAATTGTCGATAAAGCATCTTTATCTTCACAATACTAGATTTTTTTCCGGGGCACACCGACTAATCACCACGATACGCCAATGTGCCGCGGCACACACTTTGTGGAACACTGCAGTATTGAATATTGTACCACATTGTATTATACTGTATACTGTACCATATTATAAACTGTACCATATGGTATAATGTATATTGTTCGATCCAGTAGGTTCGAGAAACTATCATAGAATATTATTTGTCTAAGGATTCTCTTTATTAAATATTTTTCTAATAATAAACTAACATGATCGCTTTTGTATATAAATACATTTTAACTAAGGCATTGATAACATATGAAGCCCAACGTTATGTCTTTCGTAGTGTAGATAGTTTGACCTTACTTAAATTCGATAAAAATAAACAAATATTTATCATTTACACCTCAACATAGATGACGAAGAATGTGGAAGTCTAAGTATTTACAGGGCTTTTGACTTGTCATAGACTGTCTTGAGTGGTCACTTCATAAGATTAACTATTCTACTTATGATTGACGATATGTATTTTTTATTTTTTTATTTTATTGGAAGGAAAAACAACACTTACAATATATGATAAATCAGAATACAAAAAAAAATCATGAGTACCAATTACAGTTCTTCGCACCTATGCATAAGAAAAGTCTATATATAAGAAGAAAAATAAAAAATCAAAGTATAAATCATATTATTTATATATAATATATATATATATATATATATATATATATATATATATATATATATATATATATATATATATATATATATATATATATATATATATATATATATATATATATATATATATATATACATATAATATATATATATGTATATATATATATACATATATATATATATACATATATATATATATATATATATATATATATATATATATATATATATATATATATATATATATATATATATATATATATATATATATATATATATATATATATATATATATATACAGATAACATTAATTGAATGTCCTTAATAATTTGATTAAAAGATTATTATTGTTTATCTTTCAATATGATCACCATAACATAAAAAAATACACTTACCAAACAATTTCCTTTCCTATTATCCAAGCTGAACAAATGTAATAACAAATTTCTATAAACTTTCCAACAATTCTGAATAGAATAGTCTCAAGAGTCTGAATAATCGATGGGTATGTATGAGGAGATGCATGAATGTGGAATAGGCGAAGATTGTTCGCAAAGACAGAGTGGTGTGATGCTATATTCTCTCTGCCTACCCCTGAGGTGAAGCAGCTTAAGGTTAGGTAGTTTTTTATGTTTTTTTTTACATTTTGTCATTTTAACATGGTGAGGAAGACTTTGGAAGTCTGGGTATTTACAGGGTTCATTATATTTATAATATTTAATACCTAAACTTATTTATTTTTCTCAATTCGCTCACTCCTTTCAAGAACGTCATAAATCAAAAATCATCAATTTTCAGTTGTGCATGTTTTCGGAATGCCCAGAAATTGTACTATATCCCAGCAAAAGAGGCATATTTTTAACTCAATATTTACCCGCTACAGGGCAAAAAGTGTTGTTTTTGCATTTTGAAGAAAAGGTGTTGTTTGATTATTTTTTAAGTAAACTAAATATTTTTCAAATGGAGAAAAAACCTTCAGGTTCTACCTAAAAAGATCTATTGCACAGTAAAAAGTTTAACAAGTGGCTTGATATTTATTTTTAATACATTGTGTTATATTTTTAAACTTTAAAAACGTTCTCCTGAAAAATTAAGTTTTTTGATTTATGACGTTCTTGAAAGGAGTGAGCGATTTGTGTTGAGATATCAAATTATAAAAGTGATTCTTATGTAGAGAAATCCCGATTTGTGAACAAAGATTCGGGTACACCAAAAAATGTTGCAATAAAAAAAACATATTTTCTTATAAAAATAAATGAAAGATTGAACACACAAGGGTTGGGCAATATTTTTTTGCTTTCCAAATTAATATATCAAATTACACAAAAGTGATTCTAGCCTCCTTTTCTAAATGGAAGGGGTTGTGATGTATTTCGGTTCCGGAACAAATTAACTCAATTTGCTATATAGGGATGCCAGCTTATCAGAGAGGGATGAAAGCTTGCTAACCATTCCCGGGGGAGAGTTTTCTATTCGAACCTATTTATTTGCTTTACACATACAATATATGTATGTTATAGCAAGCACCGAGATCTGTGACTAACAGAAAATTGGTATTATTAATTTAACTTTATTATTAATTATTTCGTTTACTTGTTAAATATATATGAATACAAATAAATTGATTTGTTGACACAAGCCACCTTATGCGTTTTGTCGCTGGAGTTTAAGTTCTTTGTTATATGCAAATCAAAACAATTATATATCAATAAATAATTAAGGCAAAATTTAATTCAAACATTTAATTTAGTTTTTTTTTCAAAGCAGCTAAAAAGGGATACAAATAAATACATACGCACATACATCTTTGAAATAGAAGAATATGGAAGTTTGGGTATTTACAGAGCTTATGACCTGTCATAGGCTGATGAAGTGATCACCTTATAAAAATGCAATATTCACCATTATACTATGATTGACAACCACGCCTCTCAAATTTGGGTACTCCTATATACAACAAATGTCATTAATCTCATGACACTATATGTATATGTAAGTTCACTGAGGACATCTATGGTGAAATGATAAAGGTTTAATTTTATAATGACCCTTTCATTTGGATGTATGAAAGATGTTTCTGAAATTTCAAGCTTAAAAATAAAATCAAGCTTCCCTATTATATGGCACACGTGTTTTATGATAATAATAGCCTTGGAGTGTTCCAGGGATCCCCATATCGGTTGTAAACGTAAGGACCCAATCATCTGAGAAAATTCAACATCCTGTTCGTTATTTGTTGACGGAAGTCGGTTAGATTTATTTCCTGAAACCGTTTCCTGAATATCGTGAACTATTTCAGAAACTAATACGTTTTCAGTTACTCAAGAACTCTTCCTTAAAGTTAACATATCCCTCACTCCTTTCAACAACGTAATATATATAAAAAATCGTCAATTTTCAGTTTTGCGTGTTTTCGGAATGTCCAGAAAATGTGCTATATCCTAGAAAAAGCGGCATATTTTAAACTTAATATTTACCCGCTACAGGGCAGAAAGTGTTGTTTTTGCTTTTTGAAGAAAAGTTATTGTTTAATTATTTTTTTAAAATATCCTTAATATTGTTTAAATGGAGAAAAAACATTCAGGTTTTACCTATAAATATCTCTTGCACCGTAAAAAGTTTAATTAGTGGCTTGATATTTATTTTTAATACATTTTACTATATTTTTAAAATTTAAAAACGATCTCCTAAAAAATCAAGTTTTTTGTTGAAAGGAGTGAGCGATATCTCTACTTACATTTTTTAGTTCAAATCTTTCCACACAAGTTCTATGAAGATTTACTAGTCAGATAAATAAACACTGAGGTAATGTATTAAATATATTTATATGATTTTTTTTAAGTCGATTTTTTTGGATATTTAAATTATGACAGCAATTCCACTTCCCAACCCTGTTTCCTTGTTATTATCTGGTTTCACCGCGACCGCGACATCTTGAAACAAAATTCCGTTTGTTATTTGACTTTGATGAAGTGAAAACGAAGGGATTCATCTGCCTATAAAACTAAACAATATTACAGGAACAAATCCTAGCGGTAACAAATCTTCCCTTACGTAAATAGTGTCATCCCTTACCCAGTTCCAAAATGTGACCTACTACCCCCGATACTGTTAGTAGCATATGGGTTGCTTTAGATACTATATCACGTGGGTTGTTTGATTAGTACGTACGCTGAATAGAAAAAATAAAACTATTTTCTTCGTGGCGTACCGGCTACGTTGGAGATAATTTTGTTCATGTAGTTTGAGCAGTAGTAGTAGTAGAAGTCCTCTGTAGTTTGTGCCTTCGGCGATCATAAGAAGTAGGCCTGAGTGTCTTATATTATGGCCTATCCATTTGGCCAACTGAAGACCTGTCCACGGTTGTTTTCTTTTTGGAATACCATTATGTCTTTAATGTGATAATTTACCCTTACTTTCCACATTCTAGGACGAGAACTAAATTTGGAAAATAAAAATATCAAAATAATCAGTTGGAAGGGTTTCTTTAAATTTCATCATAAAATCAATTCCATGTGATATCTTTATCCATAAAAATATAACTGTAAATGTTCGTTTCTTCAAAATCTTACATCTCCTAAAGTAAATAATATATTTCTTTGAAAATTTTACACTACGTTGGATTTAAACATAGTATATGCCTTTGATAGATTTGTTACTTAAAAAATACTTTAATGGCTGCGCCACCTGTTTAACGTGAGAAAAATAATACTACTATTACAACTGACACTTATACCCAACGGTGCAAAAGTAAGAATCATCTCGAATTAGGTAGAAGTTTAATTGAATAAATAAATTAGTAAATAAATAAAATAAAATTTCAATTATTTTTAAATTCTTCTATTTTAACCAGTTAAATTTCAATTATTTTAAAATACTTTTGTTTTAATCAACGGTTAAAATTGATGTATTGAAAAATAATTTAAATTTTTTTTTTAAAAAAAAAATTAATTTAATAAAACTTCATATACAGAAAATACATAAATAAGTACAATATAAACAGCATTCATATTGTTAAATTTAAAAGACGTTTACCATGGCGTTTACAAAACTTATCAAACGACCCTTATCTAATATACATTTATATCCCGGAAGGGGTTGATAGAGGATGCCTATATTATTTTTTCAGTAAAATTTACGACTGATAAACTGCTCGGGAAAGTAGAACTATGCTACTTCCTGTAACGAATGAGAAAACAGGATTCTTTTAAACGAATTCTCCCCACATTCCCATATTTTATAATTTACAAGGATATGAGAATAATATTCATATGTAAATTCACGTATATGGACGAAATACAAGGTCAACACACGTTTCTTAAGTCAAAATGCCTTTAAATGTATGTTCAAACAACAAATCAAAACTTTAAATGTATGTTCAAACAAGAGATCAAAACTATAAATGTATGTTCAAACAAGAGATCAAAAACTTTAAATGTATGTTCAAACAAGAGATCAAAACTTTAAATGTATGTTCAAACAAGAGATCAAAACTTTAAATGTATATTCAAACAAGAGATCAGAGGTTCTTAATAAGTTTTTCCTATATACCATTTCAAGGAAGACCTCAAACTCTCTACCCTTTAATACGGGAAAATGATAAATAAATAAAATTATCATTAAAAAATATATTTACTTTCATCAAAATATATATTTTTTTTTTCAAAACGTATTACATACATAAGTCATAAGTATATATAATATTCCCGATTAGTATTTTCTATTTCTCATTTTGAGAAATGGGATTACGGTTAACAAGACTGGAACCCAAATAAAAAATACGATTGCCATGATAGTTAAATCGGATAATATGAAAAATTTGCACGTTTATATTTTTACAACATTTTGAGTGTGTCTTAATATTTGTTCATAAATCTAGGTTTTCTCCAAAATACACTTAAAAAAAAAATTTTTTTTTAAATTTTTTAGGTTACTAAAAAATTTAAAAAAATACAGCTAAGTGGAGAAAATGAAATTTGTATTCGGACATACTTAAAATGTTGTGAATAAAATAACAGGTTAAATTATAAGCTGCATAAAACTAAAAAATCATGTTTTCGTGCGTTTCAAGTATGTAAAAATAATCCGGGTTCTGATTTTGCATACATCCAAATAAACGGGTCTCCGCTAAATGAAAGCTTTTCAAAGCGATCCAACCATAGATGGCTCCAGTGAACTCACATGGAATTTTCAGGAGAACGTTTTTAAAGTTTAAGAATATAGTACAATGTATTAAAAATAAATATCAAGCCACTTATTGAACTTTTTACTGTGCAATAGATCTTTTTAGGTAAACCCTAAAGGTTTTTTCTCCATTTGAAAAATGTTTAATATATTTAAAAGAATAATTAAACGATACCATTTCTTCAAAATGCAAAAACAACACTTTCTGCCCTGTAGCGGGTAAATATTAAGTTAATTTTTTTTTCTCTTTTTTGTGTCTATATTAGGTTGAATCGTTGAAAACAAAAAAACATCTATTAAAAAAGAACTCCACCAAGAAGACACACAAGGTGGCTTGGTTGGTCTCTGCAAAAAAAGTTATAAATATGTATAAATTGCGATTTAAATAAATGTATACAAATAAAAAATAAAATTAAAAAATTAAAAATTTCGTTTTTGCTGGGATGTAGTACATTTTCTGGGCAATCCGAAAACGTGCACAACTGAAAATTGACGATTTTTTATTTATAACGTTGTTGAAAGGACTGACCGATATGTTTCTTTTTGATAGAACGAATGTATTCAACAAACAACAAAAATCGATTCTTTGTGTGAAAATGTACCTTCTTCTTCTTCTTCTTCATTTTAAGAGGGATTAGCCTCCTGCGATGTCGATTCCCAGATATCGATCCATCCATCGAATTCATGCCATCATTATATCTATTTTTGTCAAACACTTCAAACACAGATATAAAAAAAATACTGAGAATTCATTAAATTTGTTTTTCAGCTAAAAGTAGGGGTTGTCATGTTTTTTGATACCAGATACGTAACAAATAAGACTCGAAGGGCCAGGAAGAGCACTCAAGTTCTCAAGTAGGTAATTTCACTTTCAAAATAAACAAAGAAGTCGTTCATCAATTTCACTTCAATATAACCCTTGACTGGTACCTGAAGCGTATGGGTTGATTGACCCCCCTTTAACGCAAATAAATCAAGATAACACTGCGTCTATGTGATGCGGTGCCTTATACACCACTGGATATATTATAGATGTGGGTTTTAACCCACATCTTTTTCCAGTGGTGTATATATATATATATATATATATATATATATATATATATATATATATATATATATATATATATATATATATATATATATATATGTTTATATATATATACATATATATATATATATATATATATATATATATATATATATATATATATATATATATATATATATATATATATATATATATATATATATATGTTTATATATTGTTTCGGCCAAAATCTGTGTATTTTACAGAATAATTATGTATTAAAAATAGTATTAATAAATATACGCGAGAAGAACAAAGAGACGCTGTTCAGTAAGTTTTAAATGTTACATATACTGTCCCCACCCCATGCAACGCCTTTAAAATAGTATTTAAGGGGTGACGGACAAATATTGGTGTGCTCAGATTAAATAAGATTCGAAACGTGTATACGCCGCGCTCGCTCTGTTTTCATATTGGTGTCTCTTTGTTCTTCTCGCCCCTTGTGTTTTATGATTTTTCGATGTATTGGTGAAATTTAGTTATTTTCACATTTATAACTTTGTGATTTTAATAAATAAAAGATTGTCTTCATTTGTGCGTTTTCGTCTTCCTAATAAAAGTGATCCAGTACCGTTAGTAGTAACAAATTGGTCCTTCGAGCCGGATCTGGAACACTATGGAAGCCAATCGAACTACTTCAGTGACCACCAGTATATGTTGGAGTAGGTGGTCCATGAAGGCGCGAATGGAGTATTCTGCGGGTAAAGTGAGGATAGCGAGGCAGAGAGCAAGACTCGCAAAAGAAAGGGCGGATGCTGACAAGTCGCAACTACCGTCAGAAAAGGCACGACTGGCGGCAGAAGAAAAGGCATTGGAAGCGGAAGAACTTCACTGTCAACTTTTGATGAAAGTGTCATCAAGAACATCTGAACGATCCGCCCTGCATCAAATTACACAACGGGCGGATCAGTGCAGCTCCGGTCAGTCCCCGCCGCAGTCTGTGCAACCTTCGCCGCTGACATCTGTGAACCGTCTACTGCTGCCGTCTGAGTACCCGCTGCTGCCAGCGAGTGGGCAGCAACTTGTGGCACCACCAATGGGGCGGAAAACAGTTCCGCTGCCTTCGCCGCCGCTAGGGCGGCAACCTGTGCTGTCACCGAGTGGGCAGCAACTTGTGGCGCCACAAATGGAGCGGGAACTTGTCCCGCTGCCCTCGCCGCCGCTAGGGCGGCAACCTGTGCTGTCACCGAGTGGACAGCAACTTGTGGTGCCACCAATGGAGCGGGAACCTGTCCCGCTGCCTTCGCCGCCGCTAGGGCGGCAACCTGTGCTGTCTGAATACTATGTGCTACCAGCAAGTGGGCAGCAACCTGTGCCGCCTGATCTGGGGCGGAAATTTATAATGCCGCCCTCCTGGCCGCAACCTGTATTGCCGTCCTTGGGACCGCAATGTGTTAAGCTGAACTCGGGGCCGCATTTTGTAATGCCGCCCTCGAGGAAGAAATGTGTAATGCCGTCATCTGGGCCGCAAAGTGTAATGCCCCCATCGGGGGCGCAATGTGTAATTCAGCCCTCGGGGGAGCAATGTTTACTGCCGCCCTCGGGGGAGCAATGTGTAATGCCGCCCGCATGGCCGCAACCTGTATTGCCGTCCTTGGGACCGCAATGTGTTAAGCTGACCTCGGGGCCGCATTTTGTAATGCCGCCCTCGAGGAAGAAATGTGTAATGCCGTCATCTGGGCCGCAAAGTGTAATGCCCCCATCGGGGGCGCAATGTGTAATTCAGCCCTCGGGGGAGCAATGTTTAATGCCGCCCTCGGGGGAGCAATGTGTAATGCCGCCCGCATGGCCGCAACCTGTATTGCCGTCCTTGGGGCCGCAATGTGTTAAGCTGACCTCGGGGCCGCATTTTGTAATGCCGCCCTCGGGGGAGCAATGTGTAGTGCCGTCATCTGGGCCGCAAAGTGTAATGCCCCCATCGGGGGCGCAATGTGTAATTCAGCCCTCGGGGGAGCAATGTTTAATGCCGCCCTCGGGGGAGCAATGTGTAATGCCGCCCGCATGGCCGCAACCTGTATTGCCGTCCTTGGGGCCGCAATGTGTTAAGCTGACCTCGGGGCCGCATTTTGTAATGCCGCCCTCGGGGGAGCAATGTGTAGTGCCGTCATCGGGGCCGCAAAGTGTAATGCCCCCATCGGGGGCGCAATGTGTAATTCAGCCCTCGGGGGAGCAATGTTTAATGCCGCCCTCGGGGGAGCAATGTGTAATGCCGCCAC